>NW_027496951.1:0-170268 GCF_021521415.1 Bidens hawaiensis | reverse complement strand
AATAGATCTGTGAAATTTTGGTAATTTTTGGATAAAGGATGAATATTTGGTGAATTTAATGCTCGGTTTTGGCTAAAAATGGTGAAAAATAGCTAAACATCATGAAAAATTCTGGAAAAATTCAGATAAACTTTTTATAACATATAAAAATCACACACAAAATTTCAGGTCCATTGGAGAAGTCTATGTAGGCTTTTCGGTAAAACGAGTTCTAGGGTTTTCTAGCTCGGTTTTGGTGAAAATGGCATGAAAAAAAAGTTTTTTGTTCTGTAAAAATTACTGGGAACTATGTGGATGGCAGGAGTCATCCCAGAAAAATTTGGGATTTTTCTAAGGTCGTTTGGTATTTTCGACATATTTGGTGTTTAAATGACGTTTAAAAATAGATAAATAAATGTTAAATATAAAAATGAATTCTGGAAATATTTTTATAAAATTCCTTACTGTCAAAAACTGATTTGTACAAAATTTCAAGATCCGAGACTAAACGGATATTTATTTGTGCTAAATGGAACTTAAAAACAAACTTTTAAAGCTTAAACCATGTAAACTGGCAAAGTTCGCCTAAGCGAGCTGACTGGTGTATAAAAACCTTAAAAATGGACTATTTTCATGAAACTAAGTTAGTCAAGTAAAAATAAATCATCCGAAAATAATTCGGATGATTTGGGTAATTTTACCAGATTTAGTCGTTTCCGGTATATTAAAGACGGAAACGGGCCCCGCGGCCAAACGGGGTGTCTAAACCGAGCTCTAATTTCACCAATTTAACTAAAATATCAATAACAACTATTTTCGGGTCGTATGTGGCCAAACTCATTTTTGAAAACAAAAAGACGAAAAACCGTGCTAGGCACGCAAAACGAGAAAACAAACTAATGGTAGTTTTGACTAAAGAACTCTAAGTGATATCACAATCTAAGTCCTGAGAAGTGTATCGGGGTTAACATTGTCCCCGGATCGTGTACGGTACTGGGTTAACAGTGTCCCCAGACGTACCGGTTAACACGAATTTAAGTTATATTAATAGAAATTGTGTAGTAACGACTTAGGGATCGTATTACAGATCCGGGCCGGTAGCTGTTCACAGCATTACATCTTGCTCACAAAAAAGGTGAGTTTCACGAGCCCCTTTTTATTGAACTGTTTTATATATTTTCCCGGGGCGGAAAGCATGTTTTTATCAAAGTGTTTAAGTACATGCCGATCGCATGGAAATGAATGTATTTATATAATGTTTATTGTACGAGAATCGTACGGTAATGTATTAAGATGGTAATTGTCTGAGTTGCTAATATTGTAAGGCCCGAAACAGTGTTCTGGGTTAACAGTGTCCCCAGAGGCTATTAAATGTATTTCTGGGTTAACAGTGTCCCCAGAGGCTATTAAATGTATTTCTGGGTTAACAGTGTCCCCAGAGGTTATTAAATGTATTTCTGGGTTAACAGTGTCCCCAGAGGTTATTAAATGTGTTTCTGGGTTAACAGTGTACCCAGAGGTTATTAAATGTGTTTCTGGGTTAACAGAGTTTTCACTTATAGGCTCAGCATAATTACATCATTAATTTATGATTATTAAAATGATTTTTCATGGTTTACTTAAATTAGTGAAACTCACCAACTATTCGTAGTTGACCCGTTTTCTTTACATGCTTTCTAGGTACACCCAAATTGGAATGAGTGATACGTGCTTGCTGATGTGTGCTATTTTGTGGAAGCTTAAGAGTCTATATTTTGTTTTAAACATGTTAACGTACTATTGGTAAAACTTATGTGATAACGCCTAGTCGGTAACGAAACTCGGAACAATGTAATACGTTTAAATTATTGTAGTGGTGTTTTCTTTATAAGCAATGCTGTTGATATCAGATGTGTCTGTTGCATCCCGTGTACGTTTCCGCTGCGGTTACGGGGTGTTACAAGATTCCTCAAAGTAATGAAGCTTTCCATAATGTATCATTCATGGCTATTGAACCTGCTTCTTCACCTAGTCTAATTCCTCAAACTTCACAATCACCGAAGGTTAACATGAAGAAGGCAGAACACCAATTTTTTCTTTATGAATGAAGAACTAACAAGAATTTAATTCATTAAAAAATTAGATGAAAAAGAGTTTAATTTGAAGTGCAAAATTCTTATAATGATAATCAAGATCCCACTCTTTACGGGGGAGAATTTCCTCGAAGAAGTACATCTGTACCAATCACAACATTTTATTCTCAAACAAGTTAAGAGATTCCTCAAAGTGCGGAAGCTTTTCCTAATGTATCATTCATGGCTTATGGACCTGGTTCTTCATCTAGTCCAATTCCTCAAACTTCACAATCATAGAAAATAAACATGAAAAAGGCAGAACACCAATTTTTTCTTTAAGAATGAAGAACTAACAACAATTGAATTCATTAAGAAACTAGAAGTAAGAGAGTTTGACATGAAGTGAAAAATTCATCCATGGATAATCAAGATCCAACTCTTTATGTGGGAGAATTTCCTCAAAGCAGTTCATCTATACCAATCACAACATTTTATTCTCAAACAAGTCAATAGATTCCTCAAAGTGTTGAAGCTTTCCCTAATGTATCATTCATTGCTTATGGACCTGCTTCTTCACCTGGTCCAATTCCTCAAACTTCACAATCACTGAAGGTTAACATTAAGGAGGCAGAACACCAATTTTTTCTTTTAGAATGAAAAACTAACAGGAATTTAATTCATTAAAAAATTAGATGAAACGTAGTTTAATTTGAAGTGCAAAATTCTTCCAAGGATAAACAATATCCAACTCTTTATGTGGGAGAATTTCCTCAAAGCAGTAGATCTGTACCAATCACAACATTTTATTCTAATAGAAGTCAAGAGATTCCACAAAGTGCTGAAGCTTTTCCTAATGTATCATTCATGGCTTATGTACCTGCTTCTTCACCTGGTACAATTCCTCAAACTTCACAGTCAACGAAGGTTAACATGAAAGAAACAGAACACCAATTTTTTCATTAAGAATGAAGAACTAACAGCAATTGAATTCATGAAGAAATTAGAAGCAAGAGAGTTTGACTTTAAGTCCAAAATTCATCCAAGGATATTCAATATCCAACTCTTTATGTGGGAGAATTTCCATGAAGCAGTACATCTGTACCAATCAAAACATTTTATTCTCAAACAAGTCAAGAGATTCCTCAAACTGCTGATGCTTTTACTAATGTATCATTCATGGCTTATTGACCTGGTTTTTCACCTAGTCCAATTTTCAAACTTCACATTCACCGAAGGTTAACATAAAGGAGGCAGAACACAAATTTTTTCTTTAAGAATGAAGAAATAACAGGTATTGAATTCATTAAAAAATTAGAAGAAAGATAATTTAACTTGAAGTGCAAAGTTATTTCAAGGATAATCAAGATCCAACTCTTTATGTGGGAGAATTTCCTCGAAGCAGTTCATCTGTACCAATCACAACATTTTACTCTCAAACAAGTCAAGAGATTCCTAAAAGTGTTAAAACGTTTTCTAATGTATCATTCATGGCTTATGGACCTGCTTCTTCACCTGGTCCAATTAATCAAACTTCACAATCACCGAAGGTTAACATGAAGATGGCAGAACACCAATTTTTTCTTTAAGAATGAAGAACTAATAGGAATTTAATTCATTAAAAAATTAGATGAAAGTGAGTTAAATTTGAAGTGCAAAATTCTTACAAGGATAATCAAGATCCAACTCTTTGTGGGGGAGCATTTCCTCGAAGCAGTACATCTGTACCAATCATAACATTTTATTCTCAAACAAGTCAAGAGATTCCTCAAAGTGATAAAGCTTTTCCTAATGTATCATTCATGGCTTATGGACCTGTTTCTTCATCTGGTCCAATTCCTCAAATTCACAATCACCGAAGGTTAACATGAAGGAGGCAGAACACCAATTTTTACTTTAAGAAGTAAGAACTAACATGTAAGGCCCCGTTACCGGTAGCCCTACTTTCGTGTTGGATTTACTCGTAAACACAGTTCTAAATATCAGAGTTAATTAAAACATTTACGTGGAATATAAAACTTTCATAAAACTTTACATAATTCATAAATTGTCTCAAAACATCCTTTGTCTTTCAACATTAAAGCATTAAAATTAAAACATCATAAGTCTTCAGATGCCAGATTCTTGTTCAGTGCCATGTGTCTCCTCAAGCGAGCTGCCTCATCCTACTCACCTGCGTGCATACTAAAAGTCAGCTACGCTGAGTGAGTTCTAGTTAATCACATAATCATACAATACATTCTTACGCTTCATACTTAATCTCTTAACTTTCTTTCATATACACCTAAGTGATTTTACTTTCATTTTTACTTTCATACTTTCTTTACATTCATAATCATACGTTCATTTTTACCTTCATGCTTTCCTTACATACATAATCATACTTTTTAAAAAGCCTTTCGCCCTATTACCTCACAGATATTATAAGGGTCTGGTCCCTAGTTTTCGAATATTAGAAGGGTTCGATTCCCTAACATCACAGATATTATAAGGGTCTGGTCCCTATCATCACAGTTATTATAAGGGTCTGGTCCCTAGTTTTCGAATATTAGAAGGGTTCGACTCCCTAACATCACAGATATTATAAGGGTCTGTTCCCTATCATCACAGATATTATAAGGGTCTGGTCCCTAGTTTTCAAATATTAGAAGGGTTCGATTCCCTAACATCACAGATATTATAAGGGTCTGGTCCCTGTCATCACAGATATTATAAGGGTCTGGTCCCTAGTTTTCGAATATTAGAAGGGTTCGATTCCCTCTTCGTTACCATACAACCATACACCATACCTCACGTATAAGTAGGGCTCGGTACCCTCTTTGTAACCATACAACCATACATCATACCTCGAGTATTATTAGGGCTCGGTACCCTTTTCGTAACCATACATTATCATTTCTTTCTTCTATTATCTCTATCATGTTCATACACATAAACTTTCATAACATACTTACCTTATACATAGCGTTACAACCTGACAGTACGTGCAATATCCGAAGATCGTTCACGTACTATCAAGCAATCATTCATACATTTCACATTATCCACATAAGGCATACACTTATCTCTTAGGATAAGTGTATTAACAAACATATTGAGTATGCACACAGCCCCGAAAACGTAACACATAAATGGGGCTAGAAACTCACCTGAACACGGTTACGTTCTCCGTTGATCGTAATCCCTTTCTTCAGTTGTGCACGGCTGACTGTATAACAAGTATACATATCAATTTAACTATCACTACTTATAACATCTTTCTAGTCTTAATTACTACCCACAACGAACGGGGGTCCGGGGGCAGCGCCCCTGGCAGCGGGGTCTAGGGGCGGCAGCACCTAGCAGGGTCCAAGGGGCAGAGCCCCTGGCTGGGGTCGAGCTTGCTGAACCTAGTCTTAACTCCATGAGTGTTTTCCATCAACTCTTCTTGCTGACCATAAATCCTTTCTTTCTTTACTAACCCTTCATCTACTAACACTTCTGACTGCACCTTGATGATTTCTTCAAAAAGACTCGGGTTCATGATCAACTTGTATGACTTCACTGTTGCAAGGACTTCCTCATTCTTACGACTTAACGCATCAGCGACCACGTTAGCTTTACCGGGGTAATACTTAATCTCACAGTCGTAATCCTTTATCAATTCTAACCATCTTCTCTGCCTCATGTTCAATTCTTTCTGCTCGAAGAAGTACTTTAAACTCTTATGATCGGTATAGATAGTACACTTAGTGCCGTACAGATAATGCCTCCATATCTTAAGAGCATGCACTACAGCTGCTAACTCCAAATCATGCGTCGGATAAGTACTCTCATGGACCTTCAACTGTCTAGACGCGTAGGCTATCACCTTCCCTTGTTGCATCAAGACGCAACCTAACCCTTGATGCGAGGCATCAGCACAAACAACAAAATCCTCATCACCATCGGGTAAAGTAAGGATTGGAGCTTGCGTGAGTCTCTTCTTCAATTCTTCAAAGGCTTCCTCCTGAAACTTTCCCCAACTGAATACTATCGACTTTCGGGTCATACCGGTCAGCGGTGCGGCTATCTTGGAGAAACCTTCGATGAATCTCCTATAGTAGCCAGCTAACCCTAGGAAGCTTCGTATATCAGTCGGATTCTGCGGAGTCTTCCAATTCGTTATCGCTTCAATCTTAGCTGGGTCCACGGTAATCCCCTCCGGATTAACCACATGACCTAAAAATTGCACTTCTCTTAACCAGAACGCGCACTTCGAAAACTTGGCGTACAACTTCTCTTTCTTCAGAACTTCCAATACCTCTCTCAGATGCTCGGCATGGTCAGACTCACTCTTTGAATAAATCAATATATCGTCAATGAAGACGATAACCGACTTATCCAACATCGGCCGACACACCCTATTCATCATGTCCGTAAATGCTGCAGGAGCATTTGTTAGACCGAATGACATTACGTGGAACTCGTAGTGTCCATACCGCGTTCGGAACGCTGTCTTAGGGATGTCTGCCTCTTTCACCTTCAGCTGATGGTAGCCTGATCTGAGATCTATTCGTGAGAACCAACTTGAACCTTGCAGTTGGTCAAACAGATCATCAATCCTTGGCAACGGATATCTATTCTTTACCGTAAGCTTATTCAACTCACGATAGTCGATGCACATCCTCATACTTCCATCCTTCTTTTTCACGAACAATACTGGTGCGCCCCACGGGGAAACACTCGGTCTTATGAAACCCTTGTCGAGGAGTTCTTGCAGTTGGGACATCAACTCCTTCATCTCAGACGGTGCTAGACGGTAAGGCGCCTTTGCGACAGGTTGGGCTCCTGGTATTAAATCTATCTGAAATTCTATCTCTCGCTCCGGTGGCAACCCCGGAAGATCCTCAGGGAATACTTCTGGGTAGTCGCGCACAATAGGAACATCTTTCATCTCTTTCGTCTCGTCCGTAGCGTTGACGACATACGCCAGGTAGGCACAACACCCTCGCCTTAGCAAACCCTCTGCTTTCATCATCGAAATGACATTAAGCCCAGAACTTTCCTTATCACCATAAACCGTCACCGCACTACCATCCAATGACTTTAACCTTATCATCCTACTTTTACATACTATCTGAGCCTCAAATTCAGACAACCAATCCATACCCAAAACCCCATCGAACCCTCCCAAGGTCATAACGTACAAGGTAACCGGGAACTCATGTCCCTCCAGTTCTATCCTACAGTCCTTAACCATTTTCATTAGTTTAACCGAAGTGTCACTAGCGGTTTCTACTATAAGAGTCTCAGACACTCGGCAACATTTCATTTTAGCTAGTTTACTAAATGTTGTAGCTACAAAACTTCTATTCGCACCAGAATCAAATAATACGGCAGCAGAAATGCCGTTTACTAAGAACGTACCGGTCACAACATCAGGAATCTGTCTAGCTTGCTCTTGGGTCAACATGTAGGCCCTAGTCCTCGGCCTTGCTTGTTCAGCACCTTTCATCCCACTACCTCCAGCCTCACCTTCAGTGCACTCCCTTGCCATATGGCCTGGCTTGCCACATTTGTAACATGCTGGCTTTGCTCCGCACTCATTAGCATAGTGCCCTACCTTTCCGCACTTATAACAGACATTCAACCCCATTATGCATTCGCCACCATGAGCCTTTCCACATTTGAGACAAACACCAGAACTTTTACCCCACTTGCACTCACCCCCATGCATCTTTCCGCAGGTCTTACACGATCTCTTCTCCCACACTCTCTGCTTCTTATCCATGGGGTTCCACGACTGAGTACCGGGTCGTTTAGCAGAAGCGACCCATTTATTCTCTTTCTTCTCATCTCCCACCACTACATCATCCGCAGCCAGGTCTGCATAGACCATTTCTGCGAGTTCAACAGCAGAATCGAAAGTAGCAGGTTTACTTGTCCTGACTAACATGCGGATTCTCTGTGGTAATCCCCTCACATAACACTTGATTCTCTTAGCCTCAGTGCTGACCATATCGGGTACCAACCTAGACATTCGGTTGAATTCTGTAGTGTACTCACGATGTGTCATCGTCCCAGCTTTCAAGTTTAGGAACTTCATCTCCGCCCTTTCAACCTCGGCGTCAGCACAGAACTTCTTTATTACTAACTCCTTCAGATCGTCCCACTTCATCTCTTTGATCTCTTCTCTGGTCTTCCTCTGCTCCACACTCTCCCACCAATACATAGCCTCATCTTCAAATGATTGAGTAGCATAACCTACCGCTTGATCGGGACGGCACTCGCTAATGCGGATAACCTTATCCATGGCGGTTATCCACTGAAGAGTAGCGATTGCGTCTCCTAGACCAGTCAGCTTAGGCGGGTCACAACCTTTGAAGGACTTATAGTTGCAACCGCCTCGGCCCCTCTTCCTATCATCATCTTTCACAGACCTTACCTCACTTGAGTCACCTCTTTCCCTCTCGTCATCCTTCCTACCATTACCACCTGCCCCTTCAACAGTTCTTTCACGGCTTCCAGCAGACCTTCCCGGGGTAATATTTTTCACAGCAGTGGCTACAGCTTGAACAATAGCTGCTTGAATTGCGGGATCCAGTTGAACTCCTTCATTGTTTTCCGGGTTTCTTCCCGCTGCGCTTCCTTCAGCTTCGGTGTTGGAAGCTGTCTCAACCGAAGGTTGCTGGACACGACGAGGCCTGCCGCGTCGTCCAGTGCGACCTCCAGCTCCAACAATGTCTCCAGCTCCAGCCATCGTATTCTAAAAGGGAAAACACAAACATCATCACTCAAGGAACTATCTAGTACAAGGATAGCAAGGCTAAAAGGTAATAACAGTGGCCAGCTGTGACTAGCTGATCACGTTGCTTTCCGTGTCCTATACACTTCCCTTTATGAGTCTATTTGTGCTGGTTCTACTTAAGCAGTTAGCCAAATCAACAATCAATTATTCCTATCCCTGCCGTTCACGTATCTTTTCTTTCTCATTAACATATATCATTTAATTATACACTTTACCTTTACTGATCTTGCTTGAGCGACACATGGCATTCTTGAACTGGCATCTTCTTTCCTTTCTTACTTATATCTCATACTCTGTTCGAGTTTAAGCACGTAGGATGCTTAAATCTCTCGAACTTTGCTCTGATACCAACTTGTAAGGCCCCGTTACCGGTAGCCTACTTTCGTGTTGGATTTACTCATAAACACAGTTCTAAATATCAGAGTTAATTAAAACATTTACGCGGAATATAAAACTTTCATAAAACTTTACATAATTCATAACTTGTCTCAAAACATCCTTTGTCTTTCAACATTAAAGCATTAAAATTAAAACATCATAAGTCTTCAGATGCCAGATTCTTGTTCAGTGCCATGTGTCTCCTCAAGCGAGCTGCCTCATCCTACTCACCTGCGTGCATACTAAAAGTCAGCTACGCTGAGTGGGTTCTAGTTAATCACATAATCATACAATACATTCTTACGCTTCATACTTAATCTCATAACTTTCTTTCATATACACCTAAGTGCTTTTACTTTCATTTTTACTTTCATACTTTCTTTACATTCATAATCATACGTTCATTTTTACCTTCATGCTTTCCTTACATACATAATCATACTTTTTAAAGAGCCTTTCGCCCTATAACCTCACTGATATTATAAGGGTCTGGTCCCTAGTTTTCGAATATTAGAAGGGTTCGATTCCCAAACATCACAGATATTATAAGGGTCTGGTCCCTATCATCACAGATATTATAAGGGTCTGGTCCCTAGTTTTTGAATATTAGATGGGTTCGATTCCCTAACATCACAGATATTATAAGGGTCTGGTCCATATCATCACAGATATTATAAGGGTCTGGTCCCTAGTTTTCGAATATTAGAAGGGTTCGATTCCCTAACATCACATATATTATAAGGGTCTGGTCCCTGTCATCACAGATATTATAAGGGTCTGGTCCCTAGTTTTCGAATATTAGAAGGGTTCGATTCCCTCTTCGTTACCATACAACCATACACCATACCTCGAGTATTAGTAGGGCTCGGTACCCTCTTTGTAACCATACAACCATACATCATACCTCGAGTATTATTAGGGTGTACCCTTTTCGTAACCATACATTATCATTTCTTTCTTCTATTATCTCTATCATGTTCATACACATAAACATACATAACATACTTACCTTATACATAGCGTTACAACCTGACAGTACGTGCATTATCCGAAGATCGTTCACGTACTATCAAGCAATCATTCATACATTTCACATTATCCACATAAGGCATACACTTATCTCTTAGGATAAGTGTATTAACAAACATATTGAGTATGCACACAGCCCCGAAAACGTAACACATAAACGGGGCTAGAAACTCACCTGAACACGGTTACGTTCTCCGTTGATCGTAATCCCTTTCTTCAGTTGTGCACGGCTGACTGTATAACAAGTATACATATCAATTTAACTATCACTACTTATAACAACTTTCTAGTCTTAATTACTACCCACAACGAACGGGGGTCCGGGGGCAGCGCCCCTGGCAGCGGGGTCTAGGGGCGGCAGCCCCTAGCAGGGTCCAAGGGGCAGAGCCCCTGGCTGGGGTCGAGCTTGCTGAACCTAGTCTTAACTCCATGAGTGTTTTCCATCAACTCATATTGGAAAAATTTTATTTCCATTAACTGTCTTAACATATTTTTCATTAGATTTTTAATTTATTTTCTAATCGAACTTGACTTTAGGCGAAGTTAACCTTAGGCGAACTTAGCTTTAGGCGAAGTTACCAGCTAGGCGAACTTTGCTTTACAGCGAAGTTGCCATCAGGCGAACTTGGCTTCAGGCGAAGTTGTCATCAGGCGAACTTGGCCTCAGGCGAAGTTACCAGTTAGGCGAACTTAACTTTACAGCGAAGTTGCCATCAGGCGAACTTAGCCTGCAGGCGAAGTTCATCAGGCGAACTTAGCTTGCAGGCGAAGTTCGTCGCTTTGAAGGCCAAGTTGCCCAGATGAAGGCGAAGTTGCCCAGACAGCCGCTGTTTTAGTTTCTGATCGGCATTTCGAGCGATTTTAACACCCTTGCTATGGTTCAATATCACCCACTACGCTACCCGACCATTTTTGGTCGTTTATACACTAAAAAGCTTGGATCTTTAAACTTCAAAGATCAAGAATCATACCTTTTTGGGTTTGTTTGGATCTCATTTACTTGCTTATCACCACTAATCGCTCTCTCTCTCACTCGGGTCTGCCGGATCTGCCCGGATCTGCCTTCGGTCCGGCGGCGAAGTTAGTGTGGTATGTGTGTGTTTTTGGAGTGTTAGGGAGTTTGGTGAAAAATGAAGATATTTTGGTATTTTGGGGGTATTTATATCCCTGAAATCCCATTCTCATTTAACCCCTCTCAATTAATCCAAGTCCAAGACCCGCTCCTTACCCGATATTAATTAATTACGCGAAATCACTAAATATAACTTCCTTTATTTATCATTAAAATTTTAGGATGTTACATAACAACAATTGAATTCATGAAGAAATTAGAAGCAAGAGAGTTTGACTTGAAGTCCAAAAATTCTTCCAAGGATAATATTGATTCAAATATTTGTGTGGGAGTGTTTCCTCGAAGCAGTTCATCTGTACCAATCACAACATTTTATTCTCAAACCAGTCAAGAGATTCCTCAAAGTGCTGAAGCTTTTCCTAATGTATCATTCATGCCTAATGGACCTGCTTTTTCACCTGGTCCAATTCCTCAAACTGCGCAGTCACCGAAGGTTAACATGAAGGAAGCAGAATACCAATTTTTTCATTTAGAATGAAGAACTAACAGTAATTGAATTCATGAAGAAATTAGAAGCAAGAGAGTTAGACTTGAAGACCAAAATTCTTCCAAGGTTAATCAAGATCCAACTCTTTATGTAGGAGAATTTCCTCGAAGCAGTACATCTGTACCAATCACAACATTTTATTCTCAAACAATTCAAGAGAGGTTAACATGAAGGAGGCAGAACACCAATTTTTACTTTAAGAATGAAGAACTAACATCAATTGAATTCATGAAGAAATTAGAAGCAAGAGAGTTTGACTTGATGTCCAAAATTCTACCAAGGATAATATAGATCCAAATTTTTATGTGGGAGAGTTTCCTCGAAGCAGTTAATCTGTACCAATCACAACATTTTATTCTCAAACCAGTCTAGAGATTCCTCAAAGTGATGAGGCTTTTCCTAATGTATCATTCATGGCTTATGGACCTGGTTCTTCATCTGGTCCAATTCCTCAAACTTCACAGTCACCAAAGGTTAACATGAAGGAGGGAGAACACCAATTTTTTCTTTAAGAATGAAGAACTAACAGGTATTGAATTCATTAAAAAATTAGAAGAAAGAGAATTTAACTTGAAGTGCAAAATTCTTTCAAGGATAATCAAGATCCAACTCTTTATGTGGGAGAATTTCCTCGAAGCAGTTCATCTGTACCAATCACAACATTTTATTCTCAAACAAGTCAAGTGATTCCTCAAAGTGTTAAAACGTTTTCTAATGTATCATTCATGGCTTATGGACCTGCTTATTCACCTGGTCCAATTCCTCAAACTTCACAATCATCGAAGGTTAACTTGAAGGAGGCAGAACACCAATTTTTTCTTTAGGAATGAAGAACTAACAGGAATTTAATTCTTTAAAAAATTAGATGAAAGAGAGTTAAATTTGAAGTGCAAAATTCTTACAAGGATAATCAAGATCCAACTCTTTATGGGGGAGCATTTCCTCGAAGCAGTACATCTGTACCAATCATAACATTTTATTCTCAAATAAGTCAAGAGATTCCTAATAGTGCTGAAGCTTTTCCTAATGTATCATTAATGGCATATGGACCTGCTTCTTCACATGGTCCAATTCCACAAACTTCACAATCACAGAAGGTTAACATAAAGGAGGCAGAACACCAATTTTTTCTTTAAGCATGAAGAACTAACAGGAATTTAATTCATTAAAAAATTAGATGAAATAGAGTTTGATTTGAAGTGCAATATTCATACAAGGATAATCAAGATCCAACTCTTTATGGGGGAGCATTTCCTCGAAGCAGTACATCTGTAACAATCACAACATTTTATTCTCAAACAAGTCAAGAGATTCCTCAAAGTGCTGAACCTTTTCCTAATATAACATTCGTGGCTTATGTACCTGGTTCTTCATCTAGTCCAATTCCCCAAACTTCACAATCATCGAAAGTAAACATGAAAAAGGCAGAACATCAATTTTTTCTTTAAGAATGAAGAACTAACATCAATTGAATTCATGAAGAAATTAGAAGCAAGAGAGTTTGACTTGATATGCAAAATTCTTCCTAGGATAATCAAGATCCATCTCTTTATGTGGGAGAATTTCCTCGGAGCAGTTCATCTGTACCAATCACAACATTTTATTCTTATACAAGTCAAAAGATTCCTCAAAGTGCTGAAGCTTTTCCTAATGTATCATTCATGGCTTATGGACCTGGTTCTTCACCTGCTCCAATTCTTCAAACTTCACAGTCACCAAAGGTTAACATGAAGGAGGCAGAACACCATTTTTTTTCTTTTAGTGTGAAGAACTAACAGGCTTTTAATTCATTAAAAAATTAGATGAAATAGAGTTTGACTTGAAGTGCAAAATTCTTACAAGGATAATCAAGATCCAACTCTTTATGAGGGAGCATTTCCTCGAAGCAGTACATGTGTACCAATCACAACATTTTAATCTCAAACAAGTTAAGAGATTCCTCAAAGTGTTGAAGCTTTTCCTAATGTATCATTCATGGCATATGGACCTGTTTCTTCACCTGGTCCAATTCCTCAAACTTCACAATCACCGAAGGTTAACATGAAGGAGGCAGAACACCAATTTTTTATTTTAGTATGAATAACTAACAGGATTTTAATTCATTAAAAAAATAGATGAAATAGAGTTTGACTTGAAGTGCAAAATTCTTACAAGGATAATCAAGATCCAACTCTTTATGGGGGAGCATTTCCTCGAAGCAATATATCTGTACCTATCACAACATTTTATTCTCAAACAAGTCAAGAGATTCCTCAAAGTGCTGAAGCTTTTCCTAATGTAACATTCATGGCTTATGGACCAGGTTCTTCATCTAGTCCAATTCCCCAAACTTCACAATATCGAAAGTAAACATGAAAAAGGCATAACATCAATTTTTTCAATAAGAATGAAGAACTAACATCAATTGAATTCATGAAGAAACTAGAAGTAAGAGAGTTTGACTTGAAGTGCAAAATTCTTCCAAGGATAATCAAGATCCATCTCTTTATGTGGGAGAATTTCCTCGGAGCAGTTCATCTGTACCAATCACAACATTTTATTCCTATACAAGTCAACAGATTCCTCAAAGTGCTGAAGCTTTTCCTAATGTATCATTCATGGCTTATGGACCTGGTTCTTCACATGCTCCAATTCTTCAAACTTCACAGTCACCAAAGTTTAACATGAAGGAGGCAGAACGCCAATTTTTTCTTTTAGTATGAAGAACTAATTGGATTTTAATTCATTAAAAAATTAGATGAAATAGAGTTTGACTTGAAGTGCAAAATTCTTACAAGGATAATCAAGATCCAACTCTTTATGAGGAGCATTTCCTCGAAGCAGTACATATGTACCAATCACAACATTTTATTCTCAAACAAGTCAAGAGATTCCTCAAAGTGTTGAAGCTTTTCCTAATGTATAATTCATGGCATATGGACCTGCTTCTTCACCTGGTCCAATTCCTCAAACTTCACAATCACCGAAGGTTAACATGAAGGATGCAAAACACCAATTTTTTATTTTTGTATGAAGAACTAATAGGATTTTAATTCATTAAAAAATTAGATGAAAGAGAGTTTGACTTGAAGTGCAAAATTCTTACAAGGATAATCAAGATCCAACTCTTTATGCGGGAGCATTTCTTTGAAGCGGTACATCTGTACCAATTGCAACATTTTATTCTCAAACAAGTCAAGAGATTCCTCAAAGTGTTGAAACTTTTACTAATGTATCATTCATGGCTTATGGACATGCTTCTTCACCTTGTCCAATTCCTCAAACTTCACAATCACCGAAGGTTAACATGAAGGAGGCAGAACACCAACTCTTTCTTTAAGAATGAAGGACTAACAGGAATTTAATTCATTAAAAAATTAGAAGAAAGAGAGTTTAATTTGATGTGCAAAATTCTTACAAGGATAATTAAGATCCAACTCTTTATGGGGGAGCATTTTCTTGAAGCAGTACATCTGTACCAATCACAACATTTTATTCTCAAACAAGTCAAGAGATTCCTCAAAATGCTGAAGCTTTTCCTAATGTATCATTCATGGCTTATGGACCTGGTTCTTCATCTATTCCAATTCCTCAAAATTAACAATCATCTTTAGTAAACATGAAGGAGGCAAAACAACATTTTTTTCTTTAAGAATGAAGAACTAACAACAATTGAATTAATGAAGAAATTAGAAGCAAGAGAGTTTGACTTGAAGTCCAACTTCCAAGGATAATCAAGATCCAAATATTTATGTCGGAGCATTTCCTCGAAGCTGCTCACCTGTACCAATCACAACATTTTATTCTTATACAAGTCAAGAGATTCCTCAAAGTACTGAAGCTTTTCCTAATGTATCATTCATGGCTTATGGACCTGGTTCTTCACCTGCTCCAATTCTTCAAACTTCACAGTCACCGAAGGTTAACATGAAGGAGGCAGAACACCAATTTTTTCTTTAAGAATGAAGAACTAACAGCAATTTTGTTCATGAAGAAATTGGAAGCAAGAGAGTTTAACTTGTAGTCCAAAATTCTTCCAAGGATAATCAAGATCTAACTCTTTATGTGTGAGAATTTCCTAGAAGCAGTACATCTGTACCAATCACAAAATTTAATTCTCAAACAAGTCAAGAGATTCCTCAAAGTGCTAAAGCTTTTCCTAGCGTATCATTCATGGCTTATGGACCCGGTTCTTCATCTAGTCCAATTCTTCAAACTTCACAATCATCGAAAGTAAACATGAAAAGGGCAGAACACCAATTTTTTCTTTAAGAATTAAGAACTGACATCAATTGAATTCATGAAGAAACTAGAAGTAAGAGAGTTTGACTTGAAGTGCAAAATTCTTACAAGGATAATCAAGATCCTACTCTTTATTGGGGAGCATTTCCTCGAAGAAGTACATCTGTACCAATCACAACATTTTATTCTCAAACAAGTCAAGAGATTCCTCAAAGTGCTGAAGCTATTCCTAATGGATCATTCATGGCTTATGGACCTGCTTCTTCACCTGGTCCAATTCCTCAAACTTCACAATCACCGAAGGTTAACATGAAGGAGGCAGAACACCATTTTTTTCTTTAAGAATGAAGAACTAACAGGAATTTAATTCATTAAAAAATTAGAGGAAAGAGAGTTTAATTTGAAGTGCAAAATTCTTACAAGGATAATCAAGATCCAACTCTTTGTTGGGGAGCATTTCCTCGAAGCAGTACATCTATACCAAACACAACATTTTATTCTCAAACAAGTCAAGAGATTCCTTAAAGTGCTGAAGCTTTTCCTAATGTATCATTCATGGCTTATGGACCTGTTTCTTCACCTGGTCCAATTTCTTCAAACTTCACAATCACCGAAGGTTAACATGAAGGAGGCAGAACACTAATTTTTTCTTTAAGAATGAAGAACTAACAGGAATTTAATTCATTAAAAAATTAGAGGAAAGAGAGTTTAATTTGAAGTGCAAAATTCTTACAAGGATGATCAAGATCCAACTCTTTATTGGGGAGCATTTCCTCGAAGCAGTACATATGTACCAAACACAACATTTTATTCTCAAACAAGTCAAGAGATTCCTCAAAGTGCTGAAGCTTTTCCTAATGTATCATTCATGGCTTTTGGACCTGCTTCTTCACCTGGTCCAATTCCTCAGAATTAACAATCACCGAAGGTTAACATGAAGAAGGCAGAACACCAATTTTTTCTTTAAGAATGAAGAACTAAAAGGAATTTAATTCATTAAAAAATTAGAGGAAAGAGTGTTTAATTTGAAGTGCAAAATTCTTACAAGGATAATCAAGATCCAACTTTTTATTGGGGAGCATTTCCTCGAAGCAGTACATCCGTACCAATCATAACATTTTATTCTCAAAAAAGTCAAGAGATTCCTCAAAGTGTTGAAGCTTTTCCTAATGTATCATTCATGGCATATGGACCTGCTTATTCACATGGTCCAATTCCTCAAACTTCACAATCACCGAAGGTTAACATGAAGGAGGCAGAACACCAATTTTTCGTTAAGAATGAAGAACTATCAACAATTGAATTCATGAAGAAATTAGAAGCAAGAGAGTTTGACTTGAAGTGCAAAATTTTTCCAAGGATAATCTAGATCCAACTATTTATGTGGGAGAATTTCCATGAAGCAGTACATCTGTACCAATCACAACATTTTATTCTCAAACAAGTCAAGAGATTCCTCAAAGTGCTGAAGCTATTCCTAATATATCATTTATTGCTTAAGGACCTGCTTCTTCACCTGGTCCAATTCCTCAAACTTCACAAACACCGAAGGTTAACATGAAAGAGGCAGAACACCAATTTTTTCTTTAAGAATGAAGAATTAATTGGAATTTAATTCATTAAAAAATTAGAGGAAAGAGAGTTTAATTTGAAGTGCAAAATTCTTACAAGGAAAATCAAGATCCAACTCTTTATTGGGGAGCATTTCCTCGAAGCAGTACATCCGTACAAATCACATCATTTTATTCTCAAACAAGTCAAGAGATTCCTCAAAGTGTTGAAGCTTTTCCTAATGTGTCATTCATGGATTATGGACCTGGTTCTTCATCTAGTCCAATTCTTCATACTTCACAATCATCGAAAGTAAACATGACAAAGGCTGAAACACCAATTTTTTCTTTAAGAATGAAGAACTAACATCAATTGAATTCATGAAGAAACTAGAAGTAAGAGAGTTTGACTTGAAGTGCAAAATTCTTCCAAAGATAATCAAGATCCATCTCTTTATGTGGGAGAATTTCCTCGAAGCAGTTCATCTATACCAATCACAACATTTTATTCTCAAACAAGTTAAGAGATTCCTCAAAGTGCTGAAGCTATTCCTAACGTATCATTCATGGCGTATGGACCTACTTCTTCACCTGGTCCAATTCCTCAAACTTCACAATCACCGAAGGTTAACATGAAGGAGGCAGAACACCAATTTTTTCTTTAAGAATGAAGAACTAACAGGATTTAATTCATTAAAAAATTAGAGGAAAGAGAGTTTAATTTGAAGTGCAAAATTCATACAAGGATAATAAAGATCCAACTCTTTATTGGGTAGCATTTCATCGAAGCAGTACATCTGTACGAAACACAACATTTTATTCTCAAACAAGTCAAGAGATTCCTCAAAGTGCTGAATCTTTTCCTAATGTATCATTCATGGCTTATGGACCTTCTTCTTCACCGAAGGTTAACATGAAGAAGGCAGAACACCAATTTTTTCTTTAAGAATGAAGAACAAACAGGAATTGAATTCATGAAGAAATTAGATGAAATAGAGTTTGACTTGAAGTGCAAAATTCTTCCAAGGATAATCAAGATCCAACTGTTTATGGGGGAGCATTTCCTCGAAGCAGTACATCTGTACCAATCACAACATTTTATTCTCAAACAAGTCAATAGATTCCTCAAAGTGTTGATGCTTTTCCTAATGTATCATTCATGGCATACGGACCTGCTTCTTCACTTGGTCCAATTCCTCAAACTTCACAATCACCGAAGGTTATCATGAAGGAGGCGGAACACCAATTTTTCTTTAAGAATGAAGAACTATCAGCAATTGAATTCATGAAGAAATTAGAAGCAAGAGAGTTTGACTTGAAGTGCAAAATTATTCCAAGGATAATCTAGATCCAACTATTTACGTGGGAGAATTTCCATGAAGCAGTACATCTGTACCAAACACAACATTTTATTCTCAAACAAGTCAAGAGATTCCTCAAGTGTTGAAGCTTTTACTAATGTATCATTCATGGCTTATGGACCTGGTTCTTCACCTGGTCCAATTCCTCAAACTTCACAATCCCCAAAGGTTAACATGAAGGAGGCAGAACTCCAATTTGTTCTTATAGTATGAAGTACTAACAGGATTTAAATTCATTAAAAAATTAGATGAAATAGATTGTGACTTGAAGTGCAAAATTCTTACAAGGATAATCAAGATCCAACTCTTTATGGGGGAGCATTTCTTCGAAGCAGTACATCTGTACCAATCACAACATTTTATTCTCAAACAAGTCAAGAGATTCCTCAAAGTGCTGAAGCTTTTCCTAATGTAACATTCATTTCTTATGGATCTGATTCTTCATCTAGTCCAATTTCCCAAACTTCACAATCATCGAAAGTAAACATGAAAAAGGGAGAACATCAATTTTTTCTTTAAGAATGAAGAACTAACATCAATTGAATTCATGAAGAAACTATAAGTAAGAGAGTTTGACTTGAAGTGCAAAATTCTTCCAAGGATAATCAAGATCCAACTCTTTATGTGGGAGAATTTCCTCGAAGTAGTACATTTGTACCAATCACAACATTTTATTCTCAAACAAGTCAAGAAATTCCACATAGTGCTGAAGCTTTTACTAATGTATCATTCATGGCTTATGGACCTGGTTCTTCACCTGGTCCAATTCTTCAAACTTCACAATCACCAAAGGTTAACATGAAGGAGGCAGAACACTAATTTTTTCTTTAAGAATGAAGAACTAACAGGAATTTAATTCATTAAAAAATTAGAGGAAAGAGAGTTTAATTTGAAGTGCAAAATTCTTACAAGGATAATCAAGATCCAACTCTTTATTGGGGGGCATTTCATCGAAGCAGTACATCTGTACCAAACACAACATTTTATTCTCAAACAAGTCAAGAGATTCCTCAAAGTGCTGAATCTTTTCCTAATGTATCATTCATGGCTTATGGACCTTCTTCTTCACCTAGTCCAATTCCTCAAACTTCACAATCACCGAAGGTTAACATGAAGGATGCAAAACACCAATTTTTTCTTTTAGTATGAAGAACTAATAGGATTTTAATTCATTAAAAAATTAGATGAAAGAGAGTTTGAATTGAAGTGCAAAATTCTTACAAGGATAATCAAGATCCAACTCTTTATTGGGGGAGCATTTCCTCGAAGCAGTACATCTGTACCAATCACAACATTTTATTCTCAAACATGTCAAGAGATTCCTCAAAGTGCTGAAGCTTTTCCTAATGTAACATTCATGGCTTATGGACCTGGTTCTTCATCTAGTCCAATTCCCCAAACTTCACAATCATCGAAAGTAAACATGAAAAAGGCAGAACATCAATTTTATAGACCTGGTTCTTCATATGGTCCAATTCCTCAAACTTCACAATCATCGAAAGCAAACATGAAAGAGGTAGAACACCAAAATTTTTTCTTTAAGAATGAAGAACTAACATCAATTGAATTCATGAAGAAATTAGAAGCAAGGGAGTTTGGCTTGAAGTGCAAAATTCTTCCAAGGATAATCAATATCCAACTCTTTATGTGGGAGAATTTCCTCGAAGCAGTACATCTGTACCAGTCACAACATTATATTCTCAAAGAAGTCAAGAGATTCCTCAAAGTGCTAAAGCTTTTACTAATGTATCATTCATGGCTTATAGACCTGGTTCTTCATATGGTCCAATTCCTCAAACTTCACAATCATCGAAAGCAAACATGAAAGAGGTAGAACACCAAAATTTTTTCTTTAAGAATGAAGAACTAACAGCAATTGAATTCATCAAGAAATTAGAAGCAAGAGAGTTTGGCTTGAAGTGCAAAATTCTTCCAAGGATAATCAATATCCAACTCTTTATGTGGGAGAATTTCCTCGAAGCAGTACATCTGTACCAGTCACAACATTATATTCTCAAAGAAGTCAAGAGATTCCTCAAAGTGATAAAGCTTTTACTATTGTATCATTCATGGCTTATAGACCTGGTTCTTCATATGGTCCAATTCCTCAAACTTCACAATCATCGAAAGCAAACATGAAAGAGGTAGAACACCAAAATTTTTTCTTTAAGAATGAAGAAAATTGAATTTATGAAGAAATTAGAAGCAAGAGAGTTTGACTTGAAGTCCAAAATTCTTCAAAGGATAATTTAAGATCCAACTCTTTATGTGGGAGAATTTCCTCGAAGCATTACTTCTGTACCAATCACAACATTTTATTCTCAAACAAGTCAAGAGATTCCTCAAAGTGCTGAATCTTTTACTAATGTATCATTCATAGCTTATAGACCTGGTTCTTCACATGGTCCAATTCTTCAAACTTCACAATCACCGAAGGTTAACATGAAGGAGGCAGAACACCATTTTTTTCTTTTAGTATGAAGAACTAACAGGATTTTAATTCAAGAAGAAATTAGATGAAATAGAGTTTGACTAGAAGTGCAAAATTCTTAAAAGGATACTCAAGATCCAACTCTTTATGTGGGAGAATTTCCTCGAAGCAGTACATCTGTACCAATCACAACATTTTATTCTCAAACAAGTCAAGAGATTCCTCAAAGTGCTGAAGCTTTTACAAAGGTATCATTCATGGCTTATGGACCTGGTTCTTCACCTGGTCCAATTCCTCAAACTTCACAATCACCGAAGGTTAACATGATGGAGGCAGAACACCAATTTTTTCTTTTAGTATGAAGAACTAACAGGATTTTAATTCATTAAAAAATTAGATGAAATAGAGTTTGACTTGATGTTCAAAATTCTTACAAAGATAATCAACATCTAACTCTTTATGGGGGAGTGTTTCCTGGAAGTAGTACATCTGTACCAATCACAACATTTTATTCTCAAACAAGTCAAGAGATTCCTCAAAGTGCTGAAGCTTTTCCTAATGTATCATTCATGGCTTATGGACCTGGTTCTTCATCTGGTCCAATTCCTCAAACTTCACAATCATCGAAAGCAAACATGAAAGAGGTAGAACACCAATTTTTTTCTTTGAGAATAAAGAACTAACATCAATTAAATTCATGAAGAAATTAGAAGCAAGAGAGTTTAACTTGAATTACAAAATTCTTCAAAGGTTAATCAAGATCCAACTCTTTATGTGGGAGAATTTCCTCGAAATAGTACATCTGTACCAATTACAACATTTTATTCTCAAACAAGTCAAGAGATTCCTCAAAGTGATGAAGCTTTTACTAATGTATCATTCATGGCTTATAGACCTAGTTCTTCACCTGGTCCAATTTTTCAAACTTCACAATCACCGAAGGTTAACATAAAGGAGGCAGAACACCAATTTTTTCTTTTAGTATGAAGAACTAACAGGATTTTAATTCATGAAGAAATTAGATGAAATAGAGTTTGACTTGAAGTGTAAAATTCATACAAGGATAATAAAGATCCAACTCTTTATGTGAGAGAATTTCCTTGAAACAGTACATCTGTACCAAACATAAAATTTTATTCTCAAACAAGTCAAGAGATTCCTCAAAGTGCTGAAGCTTTTCCTAATGTAACATTCATGGCTTATGGACCTGGTTCTTCATCTAGTCCAATTCCCCAAACTTCACAATCATCGAAAGTAAACATGAAAAAGGCAGAACATCAATTTTTTCTTTAAGAATGAAGAACTAACATCAATTGAATTCATGAAGAAATTAGAAGCAAGAGAGTTTGACTTGAAGTGCAAAATTCTTCCTAGGATAATCAAGATCCATCTCTTTATGTGGGAGAATTTCCTCGGAGCAGTTCATCCGTACCAATCACAACATTTTATTCTCAAACAAGTCAAGAAATGTAGAAATAACAGGAATTTAATTCATCAAAAATTAAAATCAATAGAGTTTGACTTGAAGTGCAAAATTCTTACAAGGATAATCAAGATCAAACTCTCTATGGGGGAGCATTTCCTCGAATCAGTACATCTGTACCAATCACAACATTTTATTCTCAAACAACTCAAGAGATTCCTCAAAGTGTTGAAGCCTTTCCTAATGTATCATTCATGGCATATGGACCTACTTCTTCACACGGTCCAATTCCTCAAACTTCACAATCACCGAACGTTAACATGAATGAGGCAGAACACCAATTTTTTCTTTAAGAATGAAGAACTAACAGCAATTGAATTCATCAAGAAATTAGAAGCAAGAGAGTTTGGCTTGAAGTGCAAAATTCTTCCAAGGATAATCAATATCCAACTCTTTATGTGGGAGAATTTCCTCGAAGCAGTACATCTGTACCAGTCACAACATTATATTCTCAAAGAAGTCAAGAGATTCCTCAAAGTGCTAAAGCTTTTACTAATGTATCATTCATGGCTTATAGACCTGGTTCTTCATATGGTCCAATTCCTCAAACTTCACAATCATCGAAAGCAAACATGAAAGAGGTAGAACACCAAAATTTTTTCTTTAAGAATGAAGAAAATTGAATTTATGAAGAAATTAGAAGCAAGAGAGTTTGACTTGAAGTCCAAAATTCTTCAAAGGATAATTTAAGATCCAACTCTTTATGTGGGAGAATTTCCTCGAAGCATTACTTCTGTACCAATCACAACATTTTATTCACAAACAAGTCAAGAGATTCCTCAAAGTGCTGAATCTTTTACTAATGTATCATTCATAGCTTATAGACCTGGTTCTTCACATGGTCCAATTCTTCAAACTTCACAATCACCGAAGGTTAACATGAAGGAGGCAGAACACCAATTTTTTCTTTTAGTATGAAGAACTAACAGGATTTTAATTCAAGAAGAAATTAGATGAAATAGAGTTTGACTAGAAGTGCAAAATTCTTAAAAGGATACTCAAGATCCAACTCTTTATGTGGGAGAATTTCCTCGAAGCAGTACATCTGTACCAATCACAACATTTTATTCTCAAACAAGTCAAGAGATTCCTCAAAGTGCTGAAGCTTTTACAAAGGTATCATTCATGGCTTATGGACCTGGTTCTTCACCTGGTCCAATTCCTCAAACTTCACAATCACCGAAGGTTAACATGATGGAGGCAGAACACCAATTTTTTCTTTTACTATGAAGAACTAACAGGATTTTAATTTATTAAAAAATTAGATGAAATAGAGTTTGACTTGATGTTCAAAATTCTTACAAAGATAATCAAGATCTAACTCTTTATGGGGGAGTGTTTCCTGGAAGTAGTACATCTGTACCAATCACAACATTTTATTCTCAAACGAGTCAAGAGATTCCTCAAAGTGCTGAAGCTTTTCCTAATGTATCATTCATGGCTTATGGACCTAGTTTTTCATCTGGTCCAATTCCTCAAACTTCACAATCATCGAAAGCAAACATGAAAGAGGTAGAACACCAATTTTTTTCTTTGAGAATGAAGAACTAACATCAATTAAATTCATGAAGAAATTAGAAGCAAGAGAGTTTAACTTGAATTACAAAATTCTTCAAAGGTTAATCAAGATCCAACTCTTTATGTGGGAGAATTTCCTCGAAATAGTACATCTGTCCCAATCACAACATTTTATTCTCAAACAAGTCAAGAGATTCCTCAAAGTAATGAAGCTTTTCCTAATGTATCATTCAAGGCTTATAGACCTGGTTCTTCACCTGGTCCAATTTTTCAAACTTCACAATCAACGAAGGTTAACATAAAGGAGGCAGAACACCAATTTTTTCTTTTAGTATGAAGAACTAACAGGATTTTAATTCATGAAGAAATTAGATGAAATAGAGTTTGACTTGAAGTGTAAAATTCATACAAGGATAATAAAGATCCAACTCTTTATGTGAGAGAATTTCCTAGAAACAGTACATCTGTACCAAACATAAAATTTTATTCTCAAACAAGTCAAGAGATTCCTCAAAGTGCTGAAGCTTTTACAAATGTATCATTCATGGCTTATGGATCTTGTTCTTCACCTGGTCCAATTCCTCAAACTTCACAATCAACGAAGGTTAACATGAAGGAGGTAGAACACCAATTTTTTCGTTTAGTATGAAGAACTAACAGGAACTTAATTCATGAAAAAATTAGATGAAAGAGAGTTTCATTTTAAGTGCAAAATTCTTACAAGGATAATCAAGATCCAACTCTTTATGGGGGAGCGTTTCCTGGAAGTAGTACATCTGTAACAATCACAACATTTTATTCTCAAACAAGTCAAGAGAATCCTCAAAGTGCTGAAGCTTTTCCTAATGTATCATTCATGGCTTATGGACCTGGTTCTTCATCTGGTCCAATTCCTCAAACTTCACAATCATCGAAAGCAACCATGAAAGAGGTAGAACACCAATTTTTTTCTTTTAAGAATGAAGAACTAACATCAATTGAATTCATGAAGAAATTTGAAGCAAGAGAGTTTGACTTGAAGTCCAAAATTATTCAAAGGATAATCAAGATCCAACTCTCTATGTGGGAGAATTTCCTCGAAGTAGTACATATGTACCAATCACAATATTTTATTCTCAAACAAGTCAAGAGATTCCTCAAAGTGCTGAAGCTTTTACTAATGTATCATTCTTGGATTATAGACCTGGTTCTTCACCTGGTCCAATTCTTCAAACTTCAAAATCACCGAAGGTTAACATGAAGGAGGCATAACACCAATTTTTTCTTTTAGTATGAATAACTAACAGGATTTTAATTCATGAAGAAATTAGATGAAATAGAGTTTGACTTGAAGTGCAAAATTCTTACAAGGATAATCAAGATTCAACTCTTTATGGGGGTGCATTTCCTCGAAGAAGTACATTTGTACCAATCACAACATTTTATTCTCAAACAAGTCAAGAGATTCCTCAAAGTGCTGAAGCTTTTACAAATGTATCATTCATGGCTTATGGACCTGGTTCTTCACCTGGTCCAATTCCTCAAACTTCACAATCACCGAAGGTTAACATGAAGGAGGCAGAACACCAATGTTTTCTTTTAGTATGAAGAACTAATATGAACTTAATACATGAAAAAATTAGATGAAAGAGAGTTTAATTTTAATAGCAAAATTCTTACAAGGATAATCAAGATCCAAATCTTTATGGGGGAGCATTTCCTCGAAGCAGTACATCTATAACAATCACAACATTTTATTCTCAAACAAGTTAAGAGATTCCTCAAAGTGTTGAAGCTTTTACTAATGTATCATTCACGGCTTATAGACCTGGTTCTTCATATGGACCAATTCCTCAAACTTCACAATCATCGAAAGCAAACATGAAAGAGGTAGAATACCAAATTTTTTTCTTTAAGAATGAAGAAAATTGAATTCATGAAGAAATTAGAAGCAAGTGAGTTTGACTTGAAGTCCAAAATTCTTCAAAAACATAATCAAGATCCAACACTTTATGTGGGGAATTTCCTCGAAGCATTACATCTGTGCCAAACACAACATTTTATTCTAAAACAAGCCAAGATATTCCTTAAAGTGCTGAAGCTTTTACTAATGTATCATTCATGGCTTATAGACCTGGTTCTTCACCTGATCCAATTCTTCAAACTTCACAATCACCGAAGGTTAACATGAAGGAGGCAGAACACCAATTTTTTCTTTTAGTATGAAGAACTAACAGGATTTTAATTCATTTAAAAATTAGATGAAACAGAGTTTGACTTGAAGTGTAAAATTCTTACAAGGATAATCAAGATCCAACTCTTTATGGGGGAGCATTTCCTCGAAGTAGTACATCTGTACCAATCACAACATTTTATTCTCAAAAATGCCAAGAGATTCCTCAAAGTGCTGAAGCTTTTCCTAATGTATCATTCATGGCTTATGGACCTGGTTCTTTATTTGGTCCAATATCTCAAACTTCACAATCATCGAAAGCAACCATGAAAGAGGTAGAACACCAATTTTTTTCTTTAAGAATGAAGAACTAACATCAATTGAATTCATGAAGAAATTAGAAGCAAGAGAATTTGACTTAAATTCCAAAATTCTTCACAGGATAATCAAGATCCAACTCTTTATGTGGGAGAATTTCCTCGAAGCAGTACATCTGTACCAATCACAACATTTTATTCTCAAACAAGTCAAGACACTCCTTAAAGTGCTGAAGCTTTTACTAATGTATCATTCATGGCTTATAGACCTGGTTCTTCACCTGGTCCAATTCTTCAAACTTCACAATCACCGAAGGTTAACATGAAGGAGGCAGAACACCATTTTTTTCTTTTAGTATGAAGAACTAACAGGAACTTAATTCATGAAAAATATAGATGAAAGAGAGTTTCATTTTAAGAGCAAAATTCTTACAAGGATAATCAAGATCCAACTCTTTCTGTGGGAGAATTTCCTCGAAGCAGTACATCTGTACCAATCACAACATTTTATTCTCAAACAAGTAAAGAGATTCCTCAAAGTGCTGAAGCTTTTACAAATGTATCATTCATGGCTTATGGATCTGGTTCTTCACCTGGTCCAATTCCTCAAACTTCACAATCAACGAAGGTTAACATGAAGGAGGCAGAACACCAATTTTTTCGTTTAGTATGAAGAACTAACAGGAACTTAATTCATGAAAAAATTAGATGAAAGAGAGTTTCATTTTAAGTGCAAAATTCTTACAATGATAATCAAGATCCAACTCTTTATGGGGGAGCGTTTCCTGGAAGTAGTACATCCGTACCAATCACAACATTTTATTCTCAAACAAGTCAAGAGATTCCTCAAAGTGCTGAAGCTTTTTCTAATGTATCATTCATGGCTTATGGACCTGGTTCTTCATCTGGTCTAATTCCTCAAACTTCACAATCATCAAAAGCAACCATGAAAGAGGTAGAACACCAATTTTTTTCTTTTAAGAAAGAAGAACTAACTTCAATTGAATTCATGAAGAAATTTGAAGCAAGAGAGTTTGACTTGAAGTCCAAAATTATTCATAGGATAATCAAGATCCAACTCTCTATGTGGGAGAATTTCCTCGAAGTAGTACATATGTACCAATCACAACATTTTATTCTCAAACAAGTCAAGAGATTCCTCAAAGTGCTGAAGCATTTACTAATGTATCATTCATGGATTATAGACCTGGTTCTTCACCTGGTCCAATTCTTCAAACTTCAAAATCACCGAAGGTTAACATGAAGGAGGCAGAACACCAATTTTTTCTTTTAGTATGAAGAACTAACAGGATTTTAATTCATGAAGAAATTAGATGAAATAGAGTTTGACTTGAAGTGCAAAATTCTTATGAGGATAATCAAGATCCAACTCTTTATGGGGGAGCATTTCCTCGAAGCAGTACATCTGTACCAATCACAACATTTTATTCTCAAACAAGTCAAGAAATTCCTCATAGAGCTGAAGCTTTTACAAATGTATCATTCATGGCTTATGGACCTGGTTCTTCACCTGGTCCAATTTCTCAAACTTCACAATCACCGAAGGTTAACATGAAGGAGGCAGAACACCAATGTTTTCTTTTAGTATGATGAACTAACATGAACTTAATTCATGAAAAAATTAGATGAAAGAGAGTTTAATTTAAAGAGCAAAATTCTTACAAGGATAATCAAGATCCAACTCTTTAAGGGGGACCATTTCCTCGAAGCAGTAAATCTATAACAATCACAACATTTTATTCTCAAACAAGTTAAGAGATTCCTCAAAGTGTTGAAGCTTTTACTAATGTAACATTCATGGCTTATAGACCTGGTTCTTCATATGGACCAATTCCTCAAACTTCACAATCATCGAAAGCAAACATGAAAGAGGTAGAATACCAAATTTTTTTCTTTAAGAATGAAGAAAATTGAATTCATGAAGAAATTAGAAGCAAGAGAGTTTGACTTGAAGTCCAAAATTATTCAAAGGATAATCAAGATCCAACACTTTATGTGGGGAATTTCCTCGAAGCATTACATCTGTACCAAACAAAACATTTTATTCTCAAACAAGTCAAGAGATTCCTTAAAGTGCTGAAGCTTTTACTAATGTATCATTCATGGCTTATAGACCTGGTTCTTCACCTGGTCCAATTCTTCAAACTTCACAATCACCGAAGGTTATCATGAAGGAGGCAGAACACCAATTTTTTCATTTATTATGAAGAACTAACAGGATTTTAATTCATTAAAAATTTCGATGAAATAGAGTTTGACTTGAAGTGTAAAATTCTTACAAGGATAATCAAGATCCAACACTTTATGGGGGAGCATTTCCTCGAAGTAGTACATCTGTACCAATCACAACATTTTATTCTCAAAAATATCAAGAGATTCCTCAAAGTGCTGAAGCTTTTCCTAATGTATCATTCATGGCTTATGGACCTGGTTCTTCATCTGGTCTAATTCCTCGAACTTCACAATCGTCGAAAGTAAACATGAAATATGTAGAACACCAATTTTTTTCTTTAAGAATGAAGAACTAACATCAATTGAATTCATGAAGAAATTAGAAGCAAGAGAATTTGACTTAAATTCCAAAATTCTTCAAAGGATAATCAAGATCCAACTCTTTATATGGGAGAATTTCCTCGAAGCAGTACATCTGTACCAATCACAACATTTTATTCTCAAACAAGTCAAGAGATTCCTTAAAGTGCTGAAGCTTTTACTAATGTATCATTCATGGCTTGTAGACCTGGTTCTTCACCTGGTCCAATTCTTCAAACTTCACAATCACCGAAGGTTAACAAGAAGGAGGCAGAACACCAATTTTTTCTTTTAGTATGAAGAACTAACAGGATTTTAATTCATGAAGAAATTAGATGAAATAGAGTTTTACTTGAAGTGCAAAATTCTTACAAGGATAATCAAGATCCAACTCTTTATGTGGGAGAATTCCTCGAAACAGTACATCTGTACCAAACACAACATTTTATTCTCAAACAAGTCAAGAGATTCCTCAAAGTGCTGAAGCTTTTCCTAATGTATCATTCATGGCTTATGGACCTGGTTCTTCACCTGGTCCAATTCCTCAAACTTCACAGTCACCGAAGGTTAACATAAAGGAGGCAGAACACCAATGTTTTCTTTTAGTATGAAGAACTAACATGAACTTAATTCATGAAAAAATTAGATAAAAGAGTGTTTAATTTTAAGAGCAAAATTCTTACAAGGATAATCAAGATCCAACTCTTTATGGGGGACCATTTCCTCGAAGCAGTACATCTATAACAATCTCAACATTTTTTTCTCAAACAAGTTAAGAGATTCCTCAAAGTGTTGAAGCTTTTACTAATGTAACATTCATGGCTTATAGACCTGGTTCTTCATATGGACCAATTCCTCAAACTTCACAATCATCGAAAGCAAACATGAAAGAGGTAGAATACCAAATTTTTTTCTTTAAGAATGAAGAAAATTGAATTCATGAAGAAATTAGAAGCAAGAGAGTTTGACTTGAAGTCCAAAATTATTCAAAGGATAATCAAGATCTAACACTTTATGTGGGGAATTTCCTCGAAGCATTACATCTGTACCAAACACAACATTTTATTCTCAAACAAGTCAAAAGATTCCTTAAAGTGCTGAAGCTTTTACTAATGTATCATTCATGGCTTATAGACCTGGTTCTTCACCTGGTCCAATTCTTCAAACTTCACAATCACCGAAGGTTATCATGAAAGAGGCAGAACACCAATTTTTTCATTTAGTATGAAGAACTAACAGGATTTTAATTCATTAAAAATTTAGATGAAATAGAGTTTGACTTGAAGTGTAAAATTCTTACAAGGATAATCAAGATCCAACTCTTTATGGGGGAGCATTTCCTCGAAGTAGTACATCTGTACCAATCACAACATTTTATTCTCAAAAATGTCAAGAGATTCCTCAAAGTGCTGAAGCTTTTCCTAACGTATCATTCATGGCTTATGGACCTGGTTCTTCATCTGGTCTAATTCCTCAAACTTCACAATCGTCGAAAGCAAACATGAAATATGTAGAACACCAATTTTTTTCTTTAAGAATGAAGAACTAACATCAATTGAATTCATGAAGAAATTAGAAGCAAGAGAATTTGACTTAAATTCCAAAATTCTTCAAAGGATAATCAAGATCCAACTCTTTATGTGGGAGAATTTCCTCGAAGTAGTACATCTGTACCAATCACAACATTTTATTCTCAAACAAGTCAAGAGATTCCTTAAAGTGCTGAAGCTTTTACTAATGTATCATTCATGGCTTATAGACCTGGTTCTTCACCTGGTCCAATTCTTCAAACTTCACAATCACCGAAGGTTAACATGACGGAGGCAGAACACCAATTTTTTCTTTTAGTATGAAGAACTAACAGGATTTTAATTCATGAAGAAATTAGATGAAATAGAGTTTGACTTGAAGTGCAAAATTCTTACGAGGATAATCAAGATCCAACTCTTTATGGGGGTGCATTTCCTCGAAGCAGTACATCTGTACCAATCACAACATTTTATTCTCAAACAAGTCAAGAGATTCCTCAAAGTGCTGAAGCTTTTCCTAATGTATCATTCATGGCTTATGGACCTGGTTCTTCACCTGGTCCAATTCCTCAAACTTCACAGTCACCGAAGGTTAACATGAAGGAGGCAGAACACCAATGTTTTCTTTTAGTATGAAGAACTAACATGAACTTAATTCATGAAAAAATTAGATGAAAGAGTGTTTAATTTTAAGAGCAAAATTCTTACAAGGATAATCAAGATCCAACTCTTTATGGGGGACCATTTCCTCGAAGCAGTACATCTATAGCAATCACAACATTTTATTCTCAAACAAGTTAAGAGATTCCTCAAAGTGTTGAAGCTTTTACTAATGTAACATTCATGGCTTATAGACCTGGTTCTTCATATGGACCAATTCCTCAAACTTCACAATCATCGAAAGCAAACATGAAAGAGGTAGAATACCAAATTTTTTTCTTTAAGAATGAAGAAAATTGAATTCATGAAGAAATTAGAAGCAAGAGAGTTTGACTTGAAGTCCAAAATTCTTCAAAGGATAATCAAGATCCAACACTTTATGTGGGGAATTTCCTCGAAGCATTACATCTGTACCAAACACAACATTTTATTCTCAAACAAGTCAAGAGATTCCTTAAAGTGCTGAATCTTTTACTAATGTATCATTCATGGCTTATAGACCTGGTTCTTCACCTGGTCCAATTCTTCAAACTTCACAATCACCGAAGGTTATCATGAAGGAGGCAGAACACCAATTTTTTCATTTAGTATGAAGAACTAACAGGATTTTAATTCATTAAAAATTTAGATGAAATAGAGTTTGACTTGAAGTGTAAAATTCTTACAAGGATAATCAAGATCTAACTCTTTATGGGGGAGCATTTCCTCGAAGTAGTACATCTGTACCAATCACAACATTTTATTCTCAAAAATGTCAAGAGATTCCTCAAAGTGCTGAAGCTTTTCCTAATGTATCATTCATGGCTTATGGACCTGGTTCTTCATCTGGTCTAATTCCTCAAACTTCACAATCGTCGAAAGCAAACATGAAATATGTAGAACACCAATTTTTTTCTTTAAGAATGAAGAACTAACATCAATTGAATTCATGAAGAAATTAGAAGCAAGAGAATTTGACTTAAATACCAAAATTCTTCAAAGGATAATCAAGATCCAACTCTTTATGTGGGAGAATTTCCTCGAAGTAGTACATCTGTACCAATCACAACATTTTATTCTCAAACAAGTCAAGAGATTCCTTAAAGTGCTGAAGCTTTTACTAATGTATCATTCATGGCTTATAGACCTGGTTCTTCACCTGGTCCAATTCTTCAAACTTCACAATCACCGAAGGTTAACATGACGGAGGCAGAACACCAATTTTTTCTTTTAGTATGAAGAACTAACAGGATTTTAATTCATGAAGAAATTAGATGAAATAGAGTTTGACTTGAAGTGCAAAATTCTTACGAGGATAATCAAGATCCAACTCTTTATGGGGGTGCATTTCCTCGAAGCAGTACATCTGTACCAATCACAACATTTTATTCTCAAACAAGTCAAGAGATTCCTCAAAGTGCTGAAGCTTTTCCTAATGTATCATTCATGGCTTATGGACCTGGTTCTTCACCTGGTCCAATTCCTCAAACTTCACAGTCACCGAAGGTTAACATGAAGGAGGCAGAACACCAATGTTTTCTTTTAGTATGAAGAACTAACATGAACTTAATTCATGAAAAAATTAGATGAAAGAGTGTTTAATTTTAAGAGCAAAATTCTTACAAGGATAATCAAGATCCAACTCTTTATGGGGGACCATTTCCTCGAAGCAGTACATCTATAGCAATCACAACATTTTATTCTCAAACAAGTTAAGAGATTCCTCAAAGTGTTGAAGCTTTTACTAATGTAACATTCATGGCTTATAGACCTGGTTCTTCATATGGACCAATTCCTCAAACTTCACAATCATCGAAAGCAAACATGAAAGAGGTAGAATACCAAATTTTTTTCTTTAAGAATGAAGAAACTTGAATTCATGAAGAAATTAGAAGCAAGAGAGTTTGACTTGAAGTCCAAAATTCTTCAAAGGATAATCAAGATCCAACACTTTATGTGGGGAATTTCCTCGAAGCATTACATCTGTACCAAACACAACATTTTATTCTCAAACAAGTCAAGAGATTCCTTAAAGTGCTGAAGCTTTTACTAATGTATCATTCATGGCTTATAGACCTGGTTCTTCACCTGGTCCAATTCTTCAAACTTCACAATCACCGAAGGTTATCATGAAGGAGGCAGAACACCAATTTTTTCATTTAGTATGAAGAACTAACAGGATTTTAATTCATTAAAAATTTAGATGAAATAGAGTTTGACTTGAAGTGTAAAATTCTTACAAGGATAATCAAGATCTAACTCTTTATGCGGGAGCATTTCCTCGAAGTAGTACATCTGTACCAATCACAACATTTTATTCTCAAAAATGTCAAGAGATTCCTCAAAGTGCTGAAGCTTTTCCTAATGTATCATTCATGGCTTATGGACCTGGTTCTTCATCTGGTCTAATTCCTCAAACTTCACAATCGTCGAAAGCAAACATGAAATATGTAGAACACCAATTTTTTTCTTTAAGAATGAAGAACTAACATCAATTGAATTCATGAAGAAATTAGAAGCAAGAGAATTTGACTTAAATTCCAAAATTCTTCAAAGGATAATCAAGATCCAACTCTTTATGTGGGAGAATTTCCTCGAAGTAGTACATCTGTACCAATCACAACATTTTATTCTCAAACAAGTCAAGAGATTCCTTAAAGTGCTGAAGCTTTTACTAATGTATCATTCATGGCTTATAGACCTGGTTCTTCACCTGGTCCAATTCTTCAAACTTCACAATCACCGAAGGTTAACATGACGGAGGCAGAACACCAATTTTTTCTTTTAGTATGAAGAACTAACAGGATTTTAATTCATGAAGAAATTAGATGAAATAGAGTTTGACTTGAAGTGCAAAATTCTTACGAGGATAATCAAGATCCAACTCTTTATGGGGGTGCATTTCCTCGAAGCAGTACATCTGTACCAATCACAACATTTTATTCTCAAACAAGTCAAGAGATTCCTCAAAGTGCTGAAGCTTTTCCTAATGTATCATTCATGGCTTATGGACCTGGTTCTTCACCTGGTCCAATTCCTCAAACTTCACAGTCACCGAAGGTTAACATGAAGGAGGCAGAACACCAATGTTTTCTTTTAGTATGAAGAACTAACATGAACTTAATTCATGAAAAAATTAGATGAAAGAGTGTTTAATTTTAAGAGCAAAATTCTTACAAGGATAATCAAGATCCAACTCTTTATGGGGGACAATTTCCTCGAAGCAGTACATCTATAGCAATCACAACATTTTATTCTCAAACAAGTTAAGAGATTCCTCAAAGTGTTGAAGCTTTTACTAATGTAACATTCATGGCTTATAGACCTGGTTCTTCATATGGACCAATTCCTCAAACTTCACAATCATCGAAAGCAAACATGAAAGAGGTTGAATACCAAATTTTTTTCTTTAAGAATGAAGAAAATTGAATTCATGAAGAAATTAGAAGCAAGAGAGTTTGACTTGAAGTCCAAAATTCTTCAAAGGATAATCAAGATCCAACACTTTATGTGGGGAATTTCCTCGAAGCATTACATCTGTACCAAACACAACATTTTATTCTCAAACAAGTCAAGAGATTCCTTAAAGTGCTGAAGCTTTTACTAATGTATCATTCATGGCTTATAGACCTGGTTCTTCACCTGGTCCAATTCTTCAAACTTCACAATCACCGAAGGTTATCATGAAGGAGGCAGAACACCAATTTTTTCATTTAGTATGAAGAACTAACAGGATTTTAATTCATTAAAAATTTAGATGAAATAGAGTTTGACTTGAAGTGTAAAATTCTTACAAGGATAATCAAGATCTAACTCTTTATGGGGGAGCATTTCCTCGAAGTAGTACATCTGTACCAATCACAACATTTTATTCTCAAAAATGTCAAGAGATTCCTCAAAGTGCTGAAGCTTTTCCTAATGTATCATTCATGGCTTATGGACCTGGTTCTTCATCTGGTCTAATTTCTCAAACTTCACAATCGTCGAAAGCAAACATGAAATATGTAGAACACCAATTTTTTTCTTTAAGAATGAAGAACTAACATCAATTGAATTCATGAAGAAATTAGAAGCAAGAGAATTTGACTTAAATTCCAAAATTCTTCAAAGGATAATCAAGATCCAACTCTTTATGTGGGAGAATTTCCTCGAAGCAGTACATCTGTACCAATCACAACATTTTATTCTCAAACAAGTCAAGAGATTCCTTAAAGTGCTGAAGCTTTTACTAATGTATCATTCATGGCTTATAGACCTGGTTCTTCACCTGGTCCAATTCTTCAAACTTCACAATCACCGAAGGTTAACATGACGGAGGCAGAACACCAATTTTTTCTTTTAGTATGAAGAACTAACAGGATTTTAATTCATGAAGAAATTAGATGAAATAGAGTTTGACTTGAAGTGCAAAATTCTTACGAGGATAATCAAGATCCAACTCTTTATGGGGGTGCATTTCCTCGAAGCAGTACATCTGTACCAATCACAACATTTTATTCTCAAACAAGTCAAGAGATTCCTCAAAGTGCTGAAGCTTTTCCTAATGTATCATTCATGGCTTATGGACCTGGTTCTTCACCTGGTCCAATTCCTCAAACTTCACAGTCACCGAAGGTTAACATAAAGGAGGCAGAACACCAATGTTTTCTTTTAGTATGAAGAACTAACATGAACTTAATTCATGAAAAAATTAGATAAAAGAGTGTTTAATTTTAAGAGCAAAATTCTTACAAGGATAATCAAGATCCAACTCTTTATGGGGGACCATTTCCTCGAAGCAGTACATCTATAACAATCTCAACATTTTTTTCTCAAACAAGTTAAGAGATTCCTCAAAGTGTTGAAGCTTTTACTAATGTAACATTCATGGCTTATAGACCTGGTTCTTCATATGGACCAATTCCTCAAACTTCACAATCATCGAAAGCAAACATGAAAGAGGTAGAATACCAAATTTTTTTCTTTAAGAATGAAGAAAATTGAATTCATGAAGAAATTAGAAGCAAGAGAGTTTGACTTGAAGTCCAAAATTATTCAAAGGATAATCAAGATCCAACACTTTATGTGGGGAATTTCCTCGAAGCATTACATCTGTACCAAACACAACATTTTATTCTCAAACAAGTCAAGAGATTCCTTAAAGTGCTGAAGCTTTTACTAATGTATCATTCATGGCTTATAGACCTGGTTCTTCACCTGGTCCAATTCTTCAAACTTCACAATCACCGAAGGTTATCATGAAAGAGGCAGAACACCAATTTTTTCATTTAGTATGAAGAACTAACAGGATTTTAATTCATTAAAAATTTAGATGAAATAGAGTTTGACTTGAAGTGTAAAATTCTTACAAGGATAATCAAGATCCAACTCTTTATGGGGGAGCATTTCCTCGAAGTAGTACATCTGTACCAATCACAACATTTTATTCTCAAAAATGTCAAGAGATTCCTCAAAGTGCTGATGCTTTTCCTAACGTATCATTCATGGCTTATGGACCTGGTTCTTCATCTGGTCTAATTCCTCAAACTTCACAATCGTCGAAAGCAAACATGAAATATGTAGAACACCAATTTTTTTCTTTAAGAATGAAGAACTAACATCAATTGAATTCATGAAGAAATTAGAAGCAAGAGAATTTGACTTAAATTCCAAAATTCTTCAAAGGATAATCAAGATCCAACTCTTTATGTGGGAGAATTTCCTCGAAGTAGTACATCTGTACCAATCACAACATTTTATTCTCAAACAAGTCAAGAGATTCCTTAAAGTGCTGAAGCTTTTACTAATGTATCATTCATGGCTTATAGACCTGGTTCTTCACCTGGTCCAATTCTTCAAACTTCACAATCACCGAAGGTTAACATGACGGAGGCAGAACACCAATTTTTTCTTTTAGTATGAAGAACTAACAGGATTTTAATTCATGACGAAATTAGATGAAATAGAGTTTGACTTGAAGCGCAAAATTCTTACGAGGATAATCAAGATCCAACTCTTTATGGGGGTGCATTTCCTCGAAGCAGTACATCTGTACCAATCACAACATTTTATTCTCAAACAAGTCAAGAGATTCCTCAAAGTGCTGAAGCTTTTCCTAATGTATCATTCATGGCTTATGGACCTGGTTCTTCACCTGGTCCAATTCCTCAAACTTCACAGTCACCGAAGGTTAACATGAAGGAGGCAGAACACCAATGTTTTCTTTTAGTATGAAGAACTAACATGAACTTAATTCATGAAAAAATTAGATGAAAGAGTGTTTAATTTTAAGAGCAAAATTCTTACAAGGATAATCAAGATCCAACTCTTTATGGGGGACCATTTCCTCGAAGCAGTACATCTATAGCAATCACAACATTTTATTCTCAAACAAGTTAAGAGATTCCTCAAAGTGTTGAAGCTTTTACTAATGTAACATTCATGGCTTATAGACCTGGTTCTTCATATGGACCAATTCCTCAAACTTCACAATCATCGAAAGCAAACATGAAAGAGGTAGAATACCAAATTTTTTTCTTTAAGAATGAAGAAAATTGAATTCATGAAGAAATTAGAAGCAAGAGAGTTTGACTTGAAGTCCAAAATTCTTCAAAGGATAATCAAGATCCAACACTTTATGTGGGGAATTTCCTCGAAGCATTACATCTGTACCAAACACAACATTTTATTCTCAAACAAGTCAAGAGATTCCTTAAAGTGCTGAAGCTTTTACTAATGTATCATTCATGGCTTATAGACCTGGTTCTTCACCTGGTCCAATTCTTCAAACTTCACAATCACCGAAGGTTATCATGAAGGAGGCAGAACACCAATTTTTTCATTTAGTATGAAGAACTAACAGGATTTTAATTCATTAAAAATTTAGATGAAATAGTGTTTGACTTGAAGTGTAAAATTCTTACAAGGATAATCAAGATCTAACTCTTTATGGGGGAGCATTTCCTCGAAGTAGTACATCTGTACCAATCACAACATTTTATTCTCAAAAATGTCAAGAGATTCCTCAAAGTGCTGAAGCTTTTCCTAATGTATCATTCATGGCTTATGGACCTGGTTCTTCATCTGGTCTAATTCCTCAAACTTCACAATCGTCGAAAGCAAACATGAAATATGTAGAACACCAATTTTTTTCTTTAAGAATGAAGAACTAATATCAATTGAATTCATGAAGAAATTAGAAGCAAGAGAATTTGACTTAAATTCCAAAATTCTTCAAAGGATAATCAAGATCCAACTCTTTATGTGGGAGAATTTCCTCGAAGCAGTACATCTGTACCAATCACAACATTTTATTCTCAAACAAGTCAAGAGATTCCTTAAAGTGCTGAAGCTTTTACTAATGTATCATTCATGGCTTATAGACCTAGTTCTTCACCTGGTCCAATTCTTCAAACTTCACAATCACCGAAGGTTAACATGAAGGAGGCAGAACACCAATTTTTTCTTTTAGTATGAAGAACTAACAGGATTTTAATTCATGAAGAAATTAGATGAAATAGTGTTTTACTTGAAGTGCAAAATTCTTACAAGGATAATCAAGATCCAACTCTTTATGTGGGAGAATTTCCTCGAAACAGTACATCTGTACCAAACACAACATTTTATTCTCAAACAAGTCAAGAGATTCCTCAAAGTGCTGAAGCTTTTCCTAATGTATCATTCATGGCTTATGGACCTGGTTCTTCACCTGGTCCAATTCCTCAAACTTCACAGTCACTGAAGGTTAACATGAAGGAGGCAGAACACCAATGTTTTCTTTTAGTATGAAGAACTAACATGAACTTAATTCATGAAAAAATTAGATGAAAGAGTGTTTAAATTTAAGAGCAAAATTCTTACAAGGATAATCAAGATCCAACTCTTTATGGGGGACCATTTCCTCGAAGCAGTACATCTATAACAATCACAACATTTTATTCTCAAACAAGTTAAGAGATTCCTCAAAGTGTTGAAGCTTTTACTAATGTAACATTCATGGCTTATAGACCTGGTTCTTCATATGGACCAATTCCTCAAACTTCACAATCATCGAAAGCAAACATGAAAGAGGTAGAATACCAAATTTTTTTCTTTAAGAATGAAGAAAATTGAATTCATGAAGAAATTAGAAGCAAGAGAGTTTGACTTGAAGTCCAAAATTCTTCAAAGGATAATCAAGATCCAACACTTTATGTGGGGAATTTCCTCGAAGCATTACATCTGTACCAAACACAACATTTTATTCTCAAACAAGTCAAGAGATTCCTTAAAGTGCTGAAGCTTTTACTAATGTATCATTCATGGCTTATAGACCTGGTTCTTCACCTGGTCCAATTCTTCAAACTTCACAATCACCGAAGGTTATCATGAAGGAGGCAGAACACCAATTTTTTCATTTAGTATGAAGAACTAACAGGATTTTAATTCATTAAAAATTTAGATGAAATAGTGTTTGACTTGAAGTGTAAAATTCTTACAAGGATAATCAAGATCTAACTCTTTATGGGGGAGCATTTCCTCGAAGTAGTACATCTGTACCAATCACAACATTTTATTCTCAAAAATGTCAAGAGATTCCTCAAAGTGCTGAAGCTTTTCCTAATGTATCATTCATGGCTTATGGACCTGGTTCTTCATCTGGTCTAATTCCTCAAACTTCACAATCGTCGAAAGCAAACATGAAATATGTAGAACACCAATTTTTTTCTTTAAGAATGAAGAACTAATATCAATTGAATTCATGAAGAAATTAGAAGCAAGAGAATTTGACTTAAATTCCAAAATTCTTCAAAGGATAATCAAGATCCAACTCTTTATGTGGGAGAATTTCCTCGAAGCAGTACATCTGTACCAATCACAACATTTTATTCTCAAACAAGTCAAGAGATTCCTTAAAGTGCTGAAGCTTTTACTAATGTATCATTCATGGCTTATAGACCTAGTTCTTCACCTGGTCCAATTCTTCAAACTTCACAATCACCGAAGGTTAACATGAAGGAGGCAGAACACCAATTTTTTCTTTTAGTATGAAGAACTAACAGGATTTTAATTCATGAAGAAATTAGATGAAATAGTGTTTTACTTGAAGTGCAAAATTCTTACAAGGATAATCAAGATCCAACTCTTTATGTGGGAGAATTTCCTCGAAACAGTACATCTGTACCAAACACAACATTTTATTCTCAAACAAGTCAAGAGATTCCTCAAAGTGCTGAAGCTTTTCCTAATGTATCATTCATGGCTTATGGACCTGGTTCTTCACCTGGTCCAATTCCTCAAACTTCACAGTCACTGAAGGTTAACATGAAGGAGGCAGAAGACCAATGTTTTCTTTTAGTATGAAGAACTAACATGAACTTAATTCATGAAAAAATTAGATGAAAGAGTGTTTAAATTTAAGAGCAAAATTCTTACAAGGATAATCAAGATCCAACTCTTTATGGGGGACCATTTCCTCGAAGCAGTACATCTATAACAATCACAACATTTTATTCTCAAACAAGTTAAGAGATTCCTCAAAGTGTTGAAGCTTTTACTAATGTAACATTCATGGCTTATAGACCTGGTTCTTCATATGGACCAATTCCTCAAACTTCACAATCATCGAAAGCAAACATGAAAGAGGTAGAATACCAAATTTTTTTCTTTAAGAATGAAGAAAATTGAATTCATGAAGAAATTAGAAGCAAGAGAGTTTGACTTGAAGTCCAAAATTCTTCAAAGGATAATCAAGATCCAACACTTTATGTGGGGAATTTCCTCGAAGCATTACATCTGTACCAAACACAACATTTTATTCTCAAACAAGTCAAGAGATTCCTTAAAGTGCTGAAGCTTTTACTAATGTATCATTCATGGCTTATAGACCTGGTTCTTCACCTGGTCCAATTCTTCAAACTTCACAATCACCGAAGGTTATCATGAAAGAAGCAGAACACCAATTTTTTCATTTAGTATGAAGAACTAACAGGATTTTAATTCATTAAAAATTTAGATGAAATAGAGTTTGACTTGAAGTGTAAAATTCTTACAAGGATAATCAAGATCCAACTCTTTATGGGGGAGCATTTCCTCGAAGTAGTACATCTGTACCAATCACAACATTTTATTCTCAAAAATGTCAAGAGATTCCTCAAAGTGCTTAAGCTTTTCCTAATGTATCATTCATGGCTTATGGACCTGGTTCTTCACCTGGTCCAATTCCTCAAACTTCACAATCACCGAAAGTTAACATGAAGGAGGCAGAACACCAATTTTTTCGTTTAGTATGAAGAACTAACAGGAACTTAATTCTTGAAAAAGTTAGATGAAAGAGAGTTTCGTTTTAAGTGCAAAATTCTTACAAGGATAATCAAGATCCAACTCTTTATGGAGGAGCGTTTCCTGGAAGTAGTACATCTGTACCAATTACAACATTTTATTCTCAAACAAGTCAAGAGATTCCTCAAAGTGCTGAAGCTTTTCCTAATGTATCATTCATGGCTTATGGACCTGGTTCTTCATCTGGTCCAATTCCTCAAACTTCACAATCATCAAAAGCAACCATGAAAGAGGTAGAACACCAATTTTTTTCTTTTAAGAATGAAGAACAAACATCAATTGAATTCATGAAGAAATTTGAAGCAAGAGAGTTTGACTTGAAGTCCAAAATTATTCAAAGGATAATCAAGATCCAACTCTCTATGTGGGAGAATTTCCTCGAAGTAGTATATATGTACCAATCACAACATTTTATTCTCAAACAAGTCAAGAGATTCCTCAAAGTGCTGAAGCTTTTACTAATGTATCATTCATGGATTATAGAACTGGTTCTTCACCTGGTCCAATTCATCAAACTTCAAAATCACCGAAGGTTAACATGAAGGAGGCAGAACACCAATTTTTTCTTTTAGTATGAAGAACTAACAGGATTTTAATTCATGAAGAAATTAGATGAAATAGAGTTTGACTTGAAGTGCGAAATTCTTACAAGGATAATCAAGATCCAACTCTTTATGGGGGTGCATTTCCTCGAAGCAGTACATCTGTACCAATCACAACATTTTACTCTCAAACAAGTCAAGAGATTCCTCAAAGTGCTGAAGCTTTTACAAATGTATCATTTATGGCTTATGGACCTGGTTCTTCACCTGGTCCAATTCCTCAAACTTCACAATCACCGAAGGTTAACATGAAGGAGCAGAACGCCAATGTTTTCTTTTAGTATGAAGAACTAACATGAACTTAATTCATGAAAAAATTAGATGAAAGAGTGTTTAATTTTAAGAGCAAAATTCTTACAAGGATAATCAAGATACAACACTTTATGGGGGAGCATTTCCTAGAAGCAGTACATCTATAACAATCACAACATTTTATTCTCAAACAAGTCAAGAGATTCCTCAAAGTGTTGAAGCTTTTACTAATGTATCATTCATGGCTTACAGACCTAGTTCTTCATATGGACCAATTCCTCAAACTTCACAATCATGAAAGCAAACATGAAAGAGGTAGAATACCAAATTTTTTTCTTTAAGAATGAAGAAAATTGAATTCATGAAGAAATTAGAAGCAAGAGAGTTTGACTTGAAGTCCAAAATTCTTTAAATGATAATCAAGATCCAACTCTTTATGTGGGGAATTTTCTCGAAGCATTACATCTGTACCAAACACAACATTTTATTCTCAAACAATTCAAAAGATTCCTTAAAGTGCTGAAGCTTTTACTAATGTATCATTCATGGCTTATAGACCTGGTTCTTCACCTGGTCCAATTCTTCAAACTTCACAATCACCGAAGGTTAACATGACGGAGGCAGAACACCAATTTTTTCTTTTAGTATGAAGAACTAACAGGATTTTAATTCATGAAGAAATTAGATGAAATAGAGTTTGACTTGAAGTGCAAAATTCTTACGAGGATAATCAAGATCCAACTCTTTATGGGGGTGCATTTCCTCGAAGCAGTACATCTGTACCAATCACAACATTTTATTCTCAAACAAGTCAAGAGATTCCTCAAAGTGCTGAAGCTTTTCCTAATGTATCACTCAAGGCTTATGGACCTGGTTCTTCACCTGGTCCAATTCCTCAAACTTCACAGTCACCGAAGGTTAACATAAAGGAGGCAGAACACCAATTTTTTTCTTTAAGAATGAAGAACTAACATCAATTGAATTCATGATGAAATTAGAAGCAAGATAATTTGACTTAAATTCCAAAATTTTTCAAAGGATAATCAAGATCTAACTCTTTATGTGGGAGAATTTCCTCGAAGCAGTACATCTGTACCAAAAACAACATTTTATTCTCAAACAAGTCAAAAGATTCCTCAAAGTGCTTAAGCTTTTACAAATGTGTCATTCATGGCTTATGGACCTGGTTCTTCACCTTGTCCAATTCCTCAAACTTCACAATCACCGAAGGTTAACATGAAGGAGGCAGAACACCAATTTTTTCTTTTAGTATGAAGAACTAACAGGATTTTAATTCATGAAGAAATTAGATGAAATAGACTTCGACTTGAAGTGAAAAATTCTTACAAGGATAATCAAGATCCAACTCTTTATGGGGGAGGATTTCCTCGAAGCAGTACATCTGTACCAATCACAACATTTTATTCTCAAACAAGTCAAGAGATTCCTCAAAGTGCTGAACCTTTTACAAATGTATCATTCATGGCTTATGGACCTGGTTCTTCACCTGGTCCAATTCCTCAAACTTCACAATCACCGAAGGTTAACATGAATGAGGAAGAACACCAATTTTTTCTTTTAGTATGAAGAACTAACAGGATTTTAATTCATGAAGGAATTAGATGAAATAGAGTTTGACTTGAAGTGTAAAATTCTTAAAAGGATAATCAAGATCCAACTGTTTATGTGGGAAAATTTCCTCGAAGTAGTACATATGTACCAATCACAACATTTTATTCTCAAACAAGTCAAGAGATTCCTCAAAGTGCTGAAGCTTTTCCTAATGTATCATTTTTGGCTTATGGACCTGATTCTTCACCTGGTCCAATTCCACAAACTTCACAATCACCGAAGGTTAACATGAAGGAGGCAGAACACCAATTTTTTTTTTAGTATGAAGAACTAACCGGATTTTAATTCATTAAAAAATTAGATGAATTAGAGTTTGACTTAAAGTGCAAAATTCTTACAAGGATAATCAAGATCCAACTCTTTATGGGGGAGCATTTCCTCGAAGCAGTGCATCTGAACCAATCACAACATTTTATTCTCAAACAAGTCAATAGATTCCTCAAAGTACTGAAGCTTTACAAATGCATTATTCATGGCATATGGACCTGGTTCTTTACCTGGTCCAATTCCTTAAACTTCACAATCACCGAAGGTTAACATGAAGGAGGCAGAATTTTTTCTTTTAGTATGAAGAACTAACAGGAACTTAATTCATGAAAAACTTAGATGAAAGAGAGTTTAATTTTAAATGCAAAATTCTTACAAGGATAATCAAGATCCAAATCTTTATGGGGGAGCATTTCCTCGAAGCAGTACATCAGTACCAATCACAACATTTTATTCTCAAAAAAGTCAAGAGATTCCTCAAAGTGTTGAAGCTTTTCCTAATGTATCATTCATGGCATATGGACCTGCTTCTTCACATGGTCCAATTCCTCAAACTTCACAATCACCGAAGGTTAACATGAAAGAGGCAGAACACCAATTTTTTCTTTAAGAATGAAGAACTAACAGCAATTGAATTCATGAAGAAATTAGAATCAAGAGAGTTTGACTTGAAGTCCAAAATTCTTCAAAGGATAATCAAGATCCAACTCTTTATGTGGGAGTATTTCCTCGAAGCACTACATCTGTACCAATCACAACAATTTAATTTAAAACAAGTCAAGAGATTCCTAAAATGCTGAAGCTTTTACAAATGTAACATTCATGGCTTGTAGACCTGATTCTTCACTTTGTCCAATTCTTCAAACTTCACAATCACCGAAAGTTAACATGAAGGAGGCAGAACACCAATTTTTTCTTTTAGTATGAAGAACTAAATGGATTTTAATTCACTAAAAAATTATATGAAATAGAGTTTGACTTGAAGTGCAAAATTCTTACAAGGATAATCAAGATCCAACTCTTTATGGGGGAGCATTTCCTCGAAGCAGTACATCTATATCAATCACAACATTTTATTCTCAAACAAGTCAAGAGATTCCTCAAAGTGCTGAAGCTTTTCCTAATGTATCATTCAATGCTTATGGACCTAGTTCTTCATCTGGTCCAATTCCTCAAACTTCACAATCACCGAAGGTTAACATGAAGGAGGGAGAACACCAATTTTTTCTTTAAGAATGAAGAACTAACAGGAATTTAATTCAATAAAAAATTATATGAAAGAGAGTTTAATTTGAAGTGCAAAATTCTTACAAGGATAATCAAGATCCAACTCTTTATGTGGGAGACTTTCCTCGAAGCAATTCATCCGTACCAATCACAACATTTTATTCTCAAACAAGTCAAGAGAATTCTCAAAGTACTGAAGATTTTCCTAATGTATCATTCATGGCTTATGAACCTGGTTCTTCACCTGGTCCAATTCCTCAAACTTCACAATCACTGAAGGTTAACATGAAGGATGTAGAGGACCAATTTTTTCTTTAAGAATGAAGAACTAACAGGAATTTAATTCATTAAAAATTAGATGAAAGAGATTTTAATTTGAAGTGCAAAATTCTTACAAGGATAATCAAGATCCAACTCTTTATGGGGGAGCATTTCCTCGAAGTAGAAATTCTGTATCATTCACAACATTTTATTCTCAAACAATTCAAGAGATTCCTCAAAGTGTTGAAGCTTTTCCGAATGTATCATTCATGGCATATGGACCTGCTTCTTCACATGGTCCAATTCCTCAAACTTCACAATCACCGAACGTTAACATGAAGGAGGCAGAACACCAATTTTTTCTTTAAAAATGAAGAACTAACAGCAATTGAATTCATGAAGAAATTAAAAGCAAGAGAGTTTGACTTGAAGTGCAAAATTCTTCCAAGGATAATCTAGATCCAACTCTTTATGTGTGAGAATTTTCTCGAAGCAGTACATCTGTACCAATCACAACATTTTATTCTCAAACAAGTCAAGAGATTCCTCAAAGTGCTGAAGCTTTTACTAATGTATCATTCATGGCTTATAGACCTTGTTCTTCACCTGGTCCAATTCCTCAAACTTCACAATTACCGAAGGTTAACATGAAGGAGGCAGAACACCAATTTTTTCTTTTAGTATGAAGAACTAACAGGATTTTAATTCATTAAAAAATTAGATGAAATAGCATTTAACTTGAAGTGCAAAATTCTTACAAGGATAATCAAGATCCAACTCTTTATGGGGGAGCATTTCCTCGAAGCGGTACATCTGTACCAATCACAAAATTTTATTCTCAAACAAGTCAAGAGATTCCTCAAAGTGCTGAAGCTTTTCCTAATGTATCATTCAATGCTTATGGACCTGGTTCTTCATCTGGTCCAATTCCTCAAACTTCACAATCACCGAAGGTTAACATGAAGGAGGGAGAACACCAATTTTGTGGCACTCGTCAATTTCAGGTTAACTCCGTTAATCCAAACTCCGTCAATTCAAACTTAAGATCACTAGAACTATAACGCACATCTTATTTCATTTAAAACTATGATATGACAAACTGAAAAATTTTCTTGCCTTTTCAGACACCCATCGCGACTTGACTCAAATTTTCGGGACGAAAATTCTTTCAACATGGGAATGATGTGACACTCGTCAATTTCAGGTTAACTCCGTTAATCCTAACTCCGTCAATTCAAACTTAAGATCACTAGAACTATAACGCACATCTCATTTCATTTAAACTAGGGTTTTAAATGACGCTTGACAATCACTACACATGTAGTCTTTCGGGATTGCACCGAAACGCAATCGAGTTGACTCAAACCATTGGTGAACAAACGACAAACATCAAAACAATAAGTAATTGATAATTATATGTTAGGCTTATGTGTTATTTGATAATATTGAGTAGAACATTAACTCAAGATGCAAAAAGCTATTTTATGCTAGAAAAGTAATAACTAAAAGTTGAGGGGGCATTGTGTAATATAATTATTATTAATTAATAACATAAACCCTAACCTCCTCTCTCCCTCCCAAACCCGATCGCCCCCCCCCCCCCCCCCTTTCTTCTTGGCTGCCGTCACACTACAAACACATACACACAAGGATTTTCAAGCTTTTGGTTGAAGAATTAAGGTGCTAGGAAGGTATTAACAACTACTCTATGCATTCCATATGTTTAATTTTGATATTGAATGGGTTAATCAAAACCCTAATTCACGAAATTGATGATTTAGATGAGTTAGGGTTTGATTATATGCTTGATGATGATTTGCTAATGAAATTGATAACTTGTTGTGTTATTGTTGTTTGGTAATCATTGTTCTTTGATTTTAAACTTTCAAGAAAAACCCTACTATGAGTTTATTGTGAGATTGATATGCATGGTTTGTAAATATTGTGTCTAGAGTGTTATATGCATGGATTATGGTTCATAGATTGTTGTTATGTTGAGTTTTGATGTAAACTGGTACTGGACAGATTGTTAAGTTTATGTTTAGACGACTGTAATTGAATGTTAATGTGGTAATTTGTAGAAATTATTAACACTACAGTGTACTAGGTTGAGTCTAGTTTCTATAAAGTCCAAGTTTGTAATTTTTGGACGTGTAAAAGTTAACTTTTACTATTTTAGAAAACTGAAGTGCAAGTCTGAATTGTGAGGTCTGCTGTTAGGCTGTTTTTAAATTATCATATCTCATAAACTACAAGACCAAATGGGTTGGTTCCACTTCTGGAAGTTAACATGATGAGTTAAGAACCTAACCCAATTGGTCTTGCATTAATTGAAATTACCATTTAATGGGAATAACAAATATCATTCTATTGCGCATGATTTTGACTGCTGTGAGTTTACTGTAATGTTTTGGTCTTTGTGAGAAAACTATGTGGAATAAAAATATAATAAAAATAGTTCTGGAAACCTAACTCATGTGTGCTTTTGTGACGAATTTTGGTGAATTAATTGATGTGTTGTGATCTGTTGAATAGAGTAATCTTTCAAGTAGAAATCTGTCCTGATAAAACTAGCTGCTGAACTATATGAAATTACATGAAACGTACTTGTTGTTAGATAATTGCCATGATTTTGACTAAATTGCCCTTGTGGGGAATAATTGCTAGTAATGTACAATATTAATACTTGACACGTAAGTAGTTGTTCACACATGTAACGTATCACCAATGTGATTGTTGAGTCACACACAATTCACAAACGAAACACGAAACGTATCTCATGCATAGGTATAATGTGCCGAGTCTAGAGACTCAATAATAGTTCCAACACTTAGAAAATCTAATTCTTGTTTTAGAACGCTAGTGAGGATTTTCTGTGACGCGCATCTCTTGGTTGACTTGTTTTTGAATTCTTCGCAAACAGTGAGTTTCACGTTCCCCTTTTACTCTTTTAAACGCTTTTTACTTGGGGGAGATAACATACTCCAAAACGCTTTAGATTTTGTTATTAGTTATATATCACTTATAAAGGCTAAGTGGCAAACGAACCAACTAAAGTCCTTCATAACATCGAACCGGTTAGTATTTGTATAATAGCGAGTCATTGTTGAGTAGTACTACTGGGTTTGACAAACCCCACCCAACTCTAAACTCGACTGGAGGTCGAGTGGGTGTAATCTTGGCTAACACATTTTCCATGGTCGTGGTAGACATGGTGGCAAGGCAATTGATAAACAGTCAGCTTCGGTGTCGAACACTTAGTAATACTTGTTTTATAGGTTAGCTACCTATGGATATATAATTGATTTAACATTATCTGGTAACGAAAACGCAAAACGTAAACGCAAACACAAACGCTTTATTTAAAAAAACTTGTGAACTCACCAACCCCGTGTTGACACTTTTAGTAGGTTATTCTCAGGTAGCCGAGGCGTGCGCGCGGTATAGGAACATGCATTACATTGAACTCTATCGTTTTTGCAAACTTGTTTTCAAACTGTTATTAATTGGGTTTTAAGTCGTCATGCGTGACGCAACACTTGGTTTATGAATTTACGCTTCCGCACTTATTTACACTTAAATGTTTCGTGGTTTGAAAACTTTACTTATGGTGTTTGATTATAACTAATGATTCCGATCCTGTTAGTTCACACCCTCTAACGGTAAAACTCCGTTAGTGGATTTTGAGGGTGTGACAAATTTTTTCTTTAAGAATGAAGAACTAACAGGAATTTAATTCATTAAAAAATTAGATGAAAGAGAGTTTAATTTGAAGTGCAAAATTCTTACAAGGATAATCAAGATCCAACTCTTTATGTGGGAGACTTTCCTCGAAGCAGTTCATCTGTACCAATCACAACATTTTATTCTCAAACAAGTCAAGAGATTCCTCAAAGTGCTGAAGCTTTTCCTAATGTATCATTCATGGCATATGGACCTGCTTCTTCACATGTTCCAATTCCTCAAACTTCACAATCACCGAAGTTTAACATGAAGGAGGCAGAACACCAATTTTTTCTTTAAGAATAAAGAACTAACAGCAATTGAATTCATGAAGAAATTAGAATCAAGAGAGTTTGACTTGAAGTCCAAAATTCTTCAAAGGATAATCAAGATCCAACTCTTTATGTGGGAGAATTTCCTCGAAGCAGTACATCTGTACCAATCACAACAATTTATTCTCAAACAAGTCAAGAGATTCCTCAAAGTGCTGAAGCTTTTACTAATGTATCATTCATGGCTTGTAGACCTGATTCTTCACCTGGTCCAATTTTTCAAACTTCACAATCACCGAAGGTTAACATGAAGGAGGCAGAACACCAATTTTTTCTTTTAGTATGAAGAACTAACAGGATTTAATTCATTAAAAATTAGATGAAATAGAGTTTTACTTGAAGTGCAAAATTCTTACAAGGATAATCAAGATCCAACTCTTTATGGGGGAGGATTTCCTCGAAGCAGTACATCTGTACCAATCACAACATTTTATTCTCAAACAAGTCAAGAGATTCCTCAAAGTGCTGAACCTTTTACAAATGTATCATTCATGGCTTATGGACCTGGTTCTTCACCTGGTCCAATTCCTCAAACTTCACAATCACCGAAGGTTAACATGAATGAGGCAGAACACCAATTTTTTCTTTTAGTATGAAGAACTAACAGGATTTTAATTCATGAAGGAATTAGATGAAATAGAGTTTGACTTGAAGTGTAAAATTCTTAAAAGGATAATCAAGATCCAACTGTTTATGTGGGAAAATTTCCTCGAAGTAGTACATATGTACCAATCACAACATTTTATTCTCAAACAAGTCAAGAGATTCCTCAAAGTGCTGAAGCTTTTCCTAATGTATCATTTTTGGCTTATGGACCTGATTCTTCACCTGGTCCAATTCCACAAACTTCACAATCACCGAAGGTTAACATGAAGGAGGCAGAACACCAATTTTTTTTTTAGTATGAAGAACTAACCGGATTTTAATTCATTAAAAAATTAGATGAATTAGAGTTTGACTTAAAGTGCAAAATTCTTACAAGGATAATCAAGATCCAACTCTTTATGGGGGAGCATTTCCTCGAAGCAGTGCATCTGAACCAATCACAACATTTTATTCTCAAACAAGTCAATAGATTCCTCAAAGTACTGAAGCTTTACAAATGCATTATTCATGGCATATGGACCTGGTTCTTTACCTGGTCCAATTCCTTAAACTTCACAATCACCGAAGGTTAACATGAAGGAGGCAGAATTTTTTCTTTTAGTATGAAGAACTAACAGGAACTTAATTCATGAAAAATTTAGATGAAAGAGAGTTTAATTTTAAATGCAAAATTCTTACAAGGATAATCAAGATCCAAATCTTTATGGGGGAGCATTTCCTCGAAGCAGTACATCAGTACCAATCACAACATTTTATTCTCAAAAAAGTCAAGAGATTCCTCAAAGTGTTGAAGCTTTTCCTAATGTATCATTCATGGCATATGGACCTGCTTCTTCACATGGTCCAATTCCTCAAACTTCACAATCACCGAACGTTAACATGAAAGAGGCAGAACACCAATTTTTTCTTTAAGAATGAAGAACTAACAGCAATTGAATTCATGAAGAAATTAGAATCAAGAGAGTTTGACTTGAAGTCCAAAATTCTTCAAAGGATAATCAAGATCCAACTCTTTATGTGGGAGTATTTCCTCGAAGCACTACATCTGTACCAATCACAACAATTTAATTTAAAACAAGTCAAGAGATTCCTAAAATGCTGAAGCTTTTACAAATGTAACATTCATGGCTTGTAGACCTGATTCTTCACTTTGTCCAATTCTTCAAACTTCACAATCACCGAAAGTTAACATGAAGGAGGCAGAACACCAATTTTTTCTTTTAGTATGAAGAACTAAATGGATTTTAATTCACTAAAAAATTATATGAAATAGAGTTTGACTTGAAGTGCAAAATTCTTACAAGGATAATCAAGATCCAACTCTTTATGGGGGAGCATTTCCTCGAAGCAGTACATCTATATCAATCACAACATTTTATTCTCAAACAAGTCAAGAGATTCCTCAAAGTGCTGAAGCTTTTCCTAATGTATCATTCAATGCTTATGGACCTAGTTCTTCATCTGGTCCAATTCCTCAAACTTCACAATCACCGAAGGTTAACATGAAGGAGGGAGAACACCAATTTTTTCTTTAAGAATGAAGAACTAACAGGAATTTAATTCAATAAAAAATTATATGAAAGAGAGTTTAATTTGAAGTGCAAAATTCTTACAAGGATAATCAAGATCCAACTCTTTATGTGGGAGACTTTCCTCGAAGCAATTCATCCGTACCAATCACAACATTTTATTCTCAAACAAGTCAAGAGAATTCTCAAAGTACTGAAGATTTTCCAAATGTATCATTCATGGCTTATGAACCTGGTTCTTCACCTGGTCCAATTCCTCAAACTTCACAATCACTGAAGGTTAACATGAAGGATGTAGAGGACCAATTTTTTCTTTAAGAATGAAGAACTAACAGGAATTTAATTCATTAAAAATTAGATGAAAGAGATTTTAATTTGAAGTGCAAAATTCTTACAAGGATAATCAAGATCCAACTCTTTATGGGGGAGCATTTCCTCGAAGTAGTAATTCTGTATCATTCACAACATTTTATTCTCAAACAATTCAAGAGATTCCTCAAAGTGTTGAAGCTTTTCCGAATGTATCATTCATGGCATATGGACCTGCTTCTTCACATGGTCCAATTCCTCAAACTTCACAATCACCGAACGTTAACATGAAGGAGGCAGAACACCAATTTTTTCTTTAAAAATGAAGAACTAACAGCAATTGAATTCATGAAGAAATTAAAAGCAAGAGAGTTTGACTTGAAGTGCAAAATTCTTCCAAGGATAATCTAGATCCAACTCTTTATGTGTGAGAATTTTCTCGAAGCAGTACATCTGTACCAATCACAACATTTTATTCTCAAACAAGTCAAGAGATTCCTCAAAGTGCTGAAGCTTTTACTAATGTATCATTCATGGCTTATAGACCTTGTTCTTCACCTGGTCCAATTCCTCAAACTTCACAAATACCGAAGGTTAACATGAAGGAGGCAGAACACCAATTTTTTCTTTTAGTATGAAGAACTAACAGGATTTTAATTCATTAAAAAATTAGATGAAATAGCATTTAACTTGAAGTGCAAAATTCTTACAAGGATAATCAAGATCCAACTCTTTATGGGGGAGCATTTCCTCGAAGCGGTACATCTGTACCAATCACAAAATTTTATTCTCAAACAAGTCAAGAGATTCCTCAAAGTGCTGAAGCTTTTCCTAATGTATCATTCAATGCTTATGGACCTGGTTCTTCATCTGGTCCAATTCCTCAAACTTCACAATCACCGAAGGTTAACATGAAGGAGGGAGAACACCAATTTTGTGGCACTCGTCAATTTCAGGTTAACTCCGTTAATCCAAACTCCGTCAATTCAAACTTAAGATCACTAGAACTATAACGCACATCTTATTTCATTTAAAACTATGATGTGACAAACTGAAAAATTTTCTTGCCTTTTCAGACACCCATCGCGACTTGACTCAAATTTTCGGGACGAAAATTCTTTCAACATGGGAATGATGTGACACTCGTCAATTTCAGGTTAACTCCGTTAATCCTAACTCCGTCAATTCAAACTTAAGATCACTAGAACTATAACGCACATCTCATTTCATTTAAACTAGGGTTTTAAATGACGCTTGACAATCACTACACATGTAGTCTTTCGGGATTGCACCGAAACGCAATCGAGTTGACTCAAACCATTGGTGAACAAACGACAAACATCAAAACAATAAGTAATTGATAATTATATGTTAGGCTTATGTGTTATTTGATAATATTGAGTAGAACATTAACTCAAGATGCAAAAAGCTATTTTATGCTAGAAAAGTAATAACTAAAAGTTGAGGGGCCATTGTGTAATATAATTATTATTAATTAATAACATAAACCCTAACCTCCTCTCTCCCTCCCAAACCCGATCGCCCCCCCCCCCCCCCCCTTTCTTCTTGGCTGCCGTCACACTACAAACACATACACACAAGGATTTTCAAGCTTTTGGTTGAAGAATTAAGGTGCTAGGAAGGTATTAACAACTACTCTATGCATTCCATATGTTTAATTTTGATATTGAATGGGTTAATCAAAACCCTAATTCACGAAATTGATGATTTAGATGAGTTAGGGTTTGATTATATGCTTGATGATGATTTGCTAATGAAATTGATAACTTGTTGTGTTATTGTTGTTTGTTAATCATTGTTCTTTGATTTTAAACTTTCAAGAAAAACCCTACTATGAGTTTATTGTGAGATTGATATGCATGGTTTGTAAATATTGTGTCTAGAGTGTTATATGCATGGATTATGGTTCATAGATTGTTGTTATGTTGAGTTTTGATGTAAACTGGTACTGGACAGATTGTTAAGTTTATGTTTAGACGACTGTAATTGAATGTTAATGTGGTAATTTGTAGAAATTATTAACACTACAGTGTACTAGGTTGAGTCTAGTTTCTATAAAGTCCAAGTTTGTAATTTTTGGACGTGTAAAAGTTAACTTTTACTATTTTAGAAAACTGAAGTGCAAGTCTGAATTGTGAGGTCTGCTGTTAGGCTGTTTTTAAATTATCATATCTCATAAACTACAAGACCAAATGGGTTGGTTCCACTTCTGGAAGTTAACATGATGAGTTAAGAACCTAACCCAATTGGTCTTGCATTAATTGAAATTACCATTTAATGGGAATAACAAATATCATTCTATTGCGCATGATTTTGACTGCTGTGAGTTTACTGTAATGTTTTGGTCTTTGTGAGAAAACTATGTGGAATAAAAATATAATAAAAATAGTTCTGGAAACCTAACTCATGTGTGCTTTTGTGACGAATTTTGGTGAATTAATTGATGTGTTGTGATCTGTTGAATAGAGTAATCTTTCAAGTAGAAATCTGTCCTGATAAAACTAGCTGCTGAACTATATGAAATTACATGAAACGTACTTGTTGTTAGATAATTGCCATGATTTTGACTAAATTGCCCTTGTGGGGAATAATTGCTAGTAATGTACAATATTAATACTTGACACGTAAGTAGTTGTTCACACATGTAACGTATCACCAATGTGATTGTTGAGTCACACACAATTCACAAACGAAACACGAAACGTATCTCATGCATAGGTATAATGTGCCGAGTCTAGAGACTCAATAATAGTTCCAACACTTAGAAAATCTAATTCTTGTTTTAGAACGCTAGTGAGGAATTTCTGTGACGCGCATCTCTTGGTTGACTTGTTTTTGAATTCTTCGCAAACAGTGAGTTTCACGTTCCCCTTTTACTCTTTTAAACGCTTTTTACTTGGGGGAGATAACATACTCCAAAACGCTTTAGATTTTGTTATTAGTTATATATCACTTATAAAGGCTAAGTGGCAAACGAACCAACTAAAGTCCTTCATAACATCGAACCGGTTAGTATTTGTATAATAGCGAGTCATTGTTGAGTAGTACTACTGGGTTTGACAAACCCCACCCAACTCTAAACTCGACTGGAGGTCGAGTGGGTGTAATCTTGGCTAACACATTTTCCATGGTCGTGGTAGACATGGTGGCAAGGCAATTGATAAACAGTCAGCTTCGGTGTCGAACACTTAGTAATACTTGTTTTATAGGTTAGCTACCTATGGATATATAATTGATTTAACATTATCTGGTAACGCAAACGCAAAACGTAAACGCAAACACAAACGCTTTATTTAAAAAAACTTGTGAACTCACCAACCCCGTGTTGACACTTTTAGTAGGTTATTCTCAGGTAGCCGAGGCGTGCGCGCGGTATAGGAACATGCATTACATTGAACTCTATCGTTTTTGCAAACTTGTTTTCAAACTGTTATTAATTGGGTTTTAAGTCGTCATGCGTGACGCAACACTTGGTTTATGAATTTACGCTTCCGCACTTATTTACACTTAAATGTTTCGTGGTTTGAAAACTTTACTTATGGTGTTTGATTATAACTAATGATTCCGATCCTGTTAGTTCACACCCTCTAACGGTAAAACTCCGTTAGTGGATTTTGAGGGTGTGACAAATTTTTTCTTTAAGAATGAAGAACTAACAGGAATTTAATTCATTAAAAAATTAGATGAAAGAGAGTTTAATTTGAAGTGCAAAATTCTTACAAGGATAATCAAGATCCAACTCTTTATGTGGGAGACTTTCCTCGAAGCAGTTCATCTGTACCAATCACAACATTTTATTCTCAAACAAGTCAAGAGATTCCTCAAAGTGCTGAAGCTTTTCCTAATGTATCATTCATGGCATATGGACCTGCTTCTTCACATGTTCCAATTCCTCAAACTTCACAATCACCGAAGTTTAACATGAAGGAGGCTGAACACCAATTTTTTCTTTAAGAATAAAGAACTAACAGCAATTGAATTCATGAAGAAATTAGAATCAAGAGAGTTTGACTTGAAGTCCAAAATTCTTCAAAGGATAATCAAGATCCAACTCTTTATGTGGGAGAATTTCCTCGAAGCAGTACATCTGTACCAATCACAACAATTTATTCTCAAACAAGTCAAGAGATTCCTCAAAGTGCTGAAGCTTTTACTAATGTATCATTCATGGCTTGTAGACCTGATTCTTCACCTGGTCCAATTTTTCAAACTTCACAATCACCGAAGGTTAACATGAAGGAGGCAGAACACCAATTTTTTCTTTTAGTATGAAGAACTAACAGGATTTAATTCATTAAAAATTAGATGAAATAGAGTTTTACTTGAAGTGCAAAATTCATACAAGGATAATCAAGATCCAACTCTTTATGGTAGAGCATTTCCTCGAAGCAGTACATCTGTACCAATCACAACCTTTTATTCTCAAACAAGTCAAGAGATTCCTCAAAGTGCTGAAGCTTTTCCTAATGTATCATTCAATGCTTATGGACCTGGTTCTTCATCTGGTCCAATTCCTCAAACTTCACAATCACCAAAGGTTAACATGAAGGAGGGAGAACACCAATTTTTTTCTTTAAGAATGAAGAACTAACAGGAATTTAATTCATTAAAAAATTAGATGGAAGAGAGTATAATTTGAAATGCAAAATTCTTTCAAGGATAATCAAGATCCAACTTTTTTTGTGGGAGACTTTCCTTGAAGCAGTTCATCTGTACCAATCACAACATTTTATTCTTAAACAAGTCAAGAGAATCCTCAAAGTTCTGAAGCTTTTCCTAATGTATCATACATGGCTTATGGACCTGGTTCTTCATCTGGTCCAATTCCTCAAACTTGTCCAATTCCTCTAACTTCATGTGACATTCGCGACTAAACGAGGTATACTATATTCACAACGTAACAAGTAAACGATAAATCGGTTAATTCGTAGTGCTTAAACGAGTAACCGACCGATACTAATTATGACCCGTATTCATACTAAGGGGTCATATACGAGTTATATATATGTTATAGAGGCTAACATATTGATATTTAGGCCCCAGTACGTTTAAAACTCTTTAAACAAAAAAGGTTTCGTTTATCGATACGCTATAAGCTTAAACGCAATCGTTAATATCAAAACGAGCATTGTAGCATCCGTTAAGCCGAAAAAGATTTATAAGACACTTATATGACATGTTCTAAGCAATCCGTGAAAATATTTTGGAATTTTACAACGAGTCAGTACGTTTTTCTTATTTTACAAAACTAGGCTGAAAAACACTCGTTTTCGCGCTGGTTTTCGCACTCGAACTAGTTTTCTTGCGAAAAACCAAACCCGAACTAAATTTTGGACCGACTTTTACGCGTGGCACGAAAACCGAGGCACCATTGGGCCAAAAAGAGGCCCAATGGGCCCTTGTTAATTGCGGCCGCTAGAAGGGGAAATGGGCCCCCTTTGTATAACTTTTTATATAAGCTAGAAATTAAAGTTATAAACTATACCAAACACATCCTAGAACCCTCTTACCTGTGTTCTTCAAGTTCCAGCCAAGGTTTGAGTTAAATCATTCAATTTTCATTGATTTCATTCTTGATTAACATAGTTTAACCATGAAAAATTAATCCTTGATTAGTTTTAAACATGTTTAACCATCCAAAAATCATAAAAATCAAGTAAAATCATGTTTTGATGTTAAACATGGTTACAAACCAGGAACATATACTTTTTTGGTCAAAAACGCGGATTTGAACATGAATACAACGTTTTTACGGTTAGAAAGTTCGGTTTGAACCCAAAACCGAAACCCTAATTATCAAGGCTGTCACATGGATGATTTATGCTTGGCTTGATGTTATATGATATGTAGATACACTGAGTTTGCAACCCGAGACCCGGAGAGACGTTTAAGCTAGCAAAACTCATCGAAAACCGACAAGGTAAACCCGTAACACTCGTTTAGGGGCCGTTTAGTATTAGGTTGTGACGTACTTGTTTTTAGCATGTGAAAACTTGCAAGGACATTAGGGATCATATAAATGAGTCCCTGTTCAAATTTGGTAATTTTTCGATAAACGGAGAATATTTGGTGAATTTATTTCCGTTTATGAGCGTTTATTTGGGAAAAATAGCTAAATATATTGAAAAATTATGAAAATTGGTTTTGGAGTTTAATATGTGATGGTAAGATAACTGGTAAAGTTTTGGGATCATTAGAAGTTCCTAAGTATGGTTTGTGTAATTATGGTTTAACCGAATTTTAACAGCCGAAAAACGCACAAACAGGCATTTTGTCAAAAGATTTGGGTTCTGGAGATTTTACAGGGGCTATGTAATAACATTGAGGCCATTTTTAAAAATTATCGGATTTTTCGAAGGTCGTTTGATGTAAACGGGCCATTTATTACACGATTATAACCTATTAAATGAATTTTTATAAATAAATAATTAATCATAAAATTTCTGAAAATATTTTTATAAAATTCTCCATGTCTTAATGTATTTTTACAAAAATTTACATAATTTATATATAAGTACATATTTTGTTATGATTAATCAAAGATTTAGATTATAATTGTTCTAACGAAACCGGCAGTTTTGTGTTTAACGGACTGACTGGCATGTCAAAATGTCAAAAGTGGTCAAATATCATATTTTAGAATGATATTGATAAAAACGAACTTTTTTACGAGAATTCCGGACAATTCGGGTTGATTGTACGCGTTTTGTATAATCAAACCCGTGTGAAAACAGAAACGAACCCTGCGATCAAACCAGATACCGAAACCTTAAAATTCTTTAATAAATCAAATCATTTTATCAATCAATATATTTACCTAAGTTTATGTGATCTTACCTAATCCCGAAACGCATAAACAATCAACGTGGCTAGGCTCGGGAAACGGTGAAACTGAGCCAAATCCAGTTTTAAACATTTCATAGTATACAACGTCACAATCTAAGACTATGGTCAAGTTCTGGGCCTAACTGCTATACCCAGATTATCTATACAGCCCGACTTAGCTTGAACACTGTACTAGTATTAACGATACGATACCGTTTATAGGAATCAGGCTATAAGCGAGGCACCTGACTTATTGATACATAATTTTCGTGCGAACTACGATAAGGTGAGTTTCACGACCCCCACTTTCTAAACTGTTTTACGAACTTTTGGGGTGAAAAGCATGTTTACATATACTTATATACTTGAAAACGTGTGATGATGTGGATTATCTAAGTACTAACACTTGACAAGTCCCCACAAACACAAGTGATTAACTTCGTGCCGGTGACGTGTGGATAGTACTATCGGTTTGACAAACCCAACTGACAGGGCCGGAGGGGTATGCCGGAACATATGTAAACCCAGTTGCACATTGTTATTATATTTTTACATACTGCTATGTGGTGTTAGACATTGTACAAACTTGGGGCAAAGTGGCTGTTAAATGCCAACGGGAGTGCATGGGCAGTAGAGGCCATGCGTTATAACTCGTTTCGGTTTCACTTGTGGCTTAGTATAATACATCATACACATACATATATACATACACACTATAAACTTTACGAACTCGTGTGCTGATTTCGTTGATACTCGTGAAACTTGAAACTCACCAACTAGACGTAGTAGACCCGTTTTAACATGCTTTTCAGGTAAAGCTAAAGTGGAATGATTTGCTTACGTGCTTGGTGTTAGAAGAAGAGTTGAATAGCTGTGAATAGACACAGATATATAATATTAAATAAAAACCTCGTAAACCGGTTATGTGATTCTCATCTAGCTGTAGACATAGTACCAACCCATGTAATATGATATAAATTAGTTTGTGAATTTCTTTATAAACAATGTTGTTGATACCAGTGTTATCTGTTACATTTTCGTATTACGCTTCCGCAACTACCTAGTCAGGGTGTGACAGAAGTTGGTATTAGAGCCATTGGTTATAAAGAATTAGGATGTCCCTTAGGATACCCTATGATAACCGTAGGCTCGATTAACTCTGGGAATAAAATAATATTAAATAATATACACTGATGATTCTCGTGATGAACGCGAATGGACAAGTGGGTTATTATGGTCCGGAACGTAATAACGGACTTGTTTATACGAGGAAATTCGAGAAGAAGTCGATAAACAATCGAATAGGTAAAAATAGCAACATAAGTGTATAAAATATAATAATAAATAGATATCTGTGTATATAAACGATTATTTGTGCTTATGTGTATAAATACCTGCATGTATTTTACTATGATTAATATAGAAGGATATTATTCTTATTACTAACCATTGTGCAGTAATATGTCAAGATCTACTGATCGTTTATCTAATACCCTACCAACATGGTCTGAGGAGGAGGAGGAGGATCCAGAGGAGGAAACGGGGGAGGAATCAGAGGAAATGGAAGAAGGTTCCGATGCGGTAATTCCCCACGAGGTACCCTCAGGTCAACCCGACTTATCGGGTTACCGTTGTGACACCTATCCTCCTAGGGAATCCCCTAGGAATGTTGTAGGACAGGGAGCTACTAGTGCTTATCATTCACCTATTAGAGCACCCAGATCCCCTACTCCACCTATACAGCAGAGACCAGCACCCCCACCCACTATTAGAAACCGTCAGACCGCTCGTATTTCAGTGTGCCCACCTGAGCACACCTCCCCCCCACCTCGATCTACGTATCATAGGGGAGAAACATCACTTGTCCAGGTCACTGAGATACCTATTTCTACTTGGGGTTTACCCGCCCCGGTACCCGAGCCCCCTCGTCATTCTGATTCAGGATGGTTGGGTTTAGCGACTGATCAGCTTTTAGAACAATCACATTCGATAAATAACCTAAACCAACATAGACATGATATGCAAGATCACATGTGGTACATGCAGCAAGAAATCAGAATTGTGCAAAGATCCAGTGCTCACAGCCACGGGCGTCAGGATCGGGCAATGATACTACTAGGAGTATGCTTAGCGGTTAATGCGGCCCTAGTGGCTGCTGTTGTTTGGTTGTGGCTTGATGTTGCAAAGAATGGATAGGACATAGTAGTCTAGCCTTATGTATATAGTCTTTAGATATCCCAAGCTGCATTTTGTTACAGCGTGTTGGGCTGACTTGGGAGTTGTTTGTGGTTTAGTACTATTTCAAGCACTGGCCCTTATCGGGTTAAGTCTACATCTCACTTAGTGACAAATTTTGATACGCATATACAAGCGCTGGCCTATACCAAGTTAAGCCTATGCGCTAATTTTGGATGCATATGTACAGTAATGATTATAATTAATACCAATGTGTTTTCTTTGGCATAGTTGTGTGTTGTGAAATTGTAATATCGTAAAGTTGTGCTGGTCATAGTGAAATGATATTGATTATTATATAATTGATTATTTTATAGAATGGCCCCGAAGAAAGCAAACCCTTTGTTTGAGGCGGAAGTGGCCGCAATGATTGCTCGTCAACTACAAGCAGTGATACCAACAATTGTAGCACAAGTCACTGCAGGCATACGTGCTAACAATACCGTTAATCAACCTACGAGCACCACCACGGCCACTGCTAATATACCTCCGCCGCAAACTAATGTAGCCCTGGGTGTTACTACCCCGGTGAATATTGATAATGTCATAAATAATAATAACACTCGCCCAACTATGAATGTTACTGGGAACCCAGAACCTGTTGTGCACCCTGATAATATCCCGAACCCTGTACCGGTTGTTAACACAACTAATAATGATAGTACTCGGACCAATACCGATAATAACAATAATAATAACCGAGAACCCTCACGTCAGGATTACTCATACAAACAATTTACATCATGTAAACCGATTGAGATTAAGGGTATTGAAGGACCTAGCGGGCTGGTCAAATGGATAGAAAAGACTGAATCAGTGATTAATAACAGTGAGTGTCCACCGAACCGCGTGGTCAAATTTGCTACCAGTATGTTTTTAGACCAAGCGCTGATGTGGTGGAATACGGTAGTCCAAATAAGGGGACAAGATGCTATTAATCGTATGTCATGGACTGAATTAAAAACCCTCATGCTAGAGCATTTTTGTCCTAAAAGTGAGATTCAGAGGTTGGAACACGAGTTATGGAATCTGGAAATGAAAGGAGAGGACCATGTGGGATACACGAATCATTTTAACGAACTGTCCCGCTTAGTTCCGTGGTTAGTTACACCGGAAGCGAAGCGAATTGAACGTTATATCTGGGGACTGACCCCTGCTGTGAGAAGTATAGTGAATTCAGTAGCCCACCCAACATTAGAAAGTGCTGTATCTCAAACGGGTGTCATTACTTTTGATCTGATGAGGAGTGGAGTGATAAGGATGCCAGGTGAAACAACAAGTTTAAAACGAACTGATTATGGGACAAGAATGCAAGGAAACCCTCAAAACAAGCGGGCACGTCCGAATACCCGAAGTTATGCCATGACCAGTTCTAATGTAAAACAAGAGACCTATAAAGGGACGTTACCGAAGTGCAGAAGATGTAACTTTCATCATGTGGGTGATTGCAAACCGATCATTTGTCAAAAGTGTGGAAGAACGGGAAACTATGCCCCTAACTGTAGAACCCCCACCAACACTGTTAACCGTCCACTGCAATTAACTCAACTACCTCGACCTCAACCAACCCGCCCACAACTCAACCAAGAAACCCCACCTACCACGAACCTCCGTGCCTGCTATGAATGTGGCAGTACGGAACACTTTCGGAGATACTGCCCCAATCTGAACCAGGGTGTAGCGAGAAGGCAAAACCAAGCACAAGCATCAACCTCCAACGCAACTAGGGGACGCGCGTTTGTACTAGGACCGGGTGAAGCGCGTCATGATCCGAACGTGGTGACAGGTACATTCTTAGTTTCGAGTCAGTATGCTTCAGTTTTGTTTGATACGGGCGCCGATAGAAGTTTCGTATCTTTTAACTTCTTACCTTTAGAAAATATGCCGGTTAGTGAACTAACTAAAAACGGTAAGTCTATACTTGTTAACCGAATAGTCCGAAACTGTTCCCTCATCCTAAACGACCACCCATTCCTTATTGATTTACTTCCAGTGGAATTGAGAAGTTTCAATGTTATAGTCGGTATGGACTGGCTATCTAAGTATAAAGCTGAAATTGTCTGTAAGGATAAGACCGTTAGGATACCTCTTCCGAATGATGAGGCGATGATTGTTCAAGGTGAGAAATCTGGTACGGTACTGCCTCTCGTATCTCAACTTAAGGCATTGAGATATTTACGCCAAGGTTGTACTTTATATTTGGCAAGTGTAACAGTTAAGGAACCCGAGGAAAAACGAATGGAAGACATCCCTGTGGTACACGAGTATTCAGATTTATTCCCCGATGAGTTGCCTGGTTTACCACCGACCCGACAAGTTGAATTCCGTATTGACTTGATACCGGGAGCAGCACCCATTGCTAAGGCACCTTATCGACTTGCACCTTCTGAAATGCAAGAACTGTCCAACCAGTTACAAGAATTACTGGACAGGGGTTTTATCCGACCTAGTTACTCACCGTGGGGAGCACCAGTGTTATTTGTAAAGAAGAAAGATTGGAGTTTTCGAATGTGTATTGATTATCGGGAATTGAATAAAGTGACTATAAAGAATAGATACCCCTTACCTCGAATTGATGACTTGTTTGATCAGCTCCAGGGTGCGAAGTATTTTTCAAAAATTGATCTTAGATCTGGTTATCATCAAGTAAGAATTCAGGAAGAAGATGTACCAAAAACAGCTTTCCGAACTCGGTATGGTCACTATGAATTTTTGGTTATGCCGTTTGGGTTGACAAATGCACCTGCAGTGTTTATGGACCTCATGAACCGAGTTTGCAAACCTTACCTGGACAAGTTCGTGATAGTGTTTATCGATGATATTTTGATATATTCGAGAAGTAAGGAGGAACACGAACAACATTTGCGGGAAATCTTAGAATTATTGAGGCAAGAGAAGTTATACGCAAAGTTGTTCAAATGTGAATTTTGTCTACAAGAAGTACAGTTTTTGGGACACATTGTGAATCAACAAGGGATCGAAGTAGACCCAAGTAAAATTGAGGCCATTAAGAATTGGCAAGTGCCTAAGTCACCAAGAGAAATTCGTCAATTCTTAGGACTAGCCGGGTATTATAGAAGATTCATTGAAAACTTTTCAAGTATTGCCCAACCTCTAACTTTTCAAGAAATGGCCTTCCAAACGTTAAAACAGAAGTTATGTGAGGCTCCAATATTAAGCCTTCCAGATGGAACTTATGAATTGGTGGTATATTGTGACGCATCTCGTAAAGGTTTAGGATGCGTACTGATGCAAAGAAAGAAAGTAATAGCATATGCTTCCCGACAATTAAAAGTACATGAAAAGAATTATACTACCCATGATTTGGAATTGGGAGCAGTTATCTTTGCATTGAAGATTTGGAGACATTACTTGTATGGCACCAAATGTACCATCTATACTGATCACAAAAGCCTGCAACACATATTTGATCAAAAAGAGCTAAACATGAGACAAAGGAGATGGGTAGAACTGTTAAATGATTATGATTGTGAGATTAAATACCATCCGGGTAAGGCCAATGTAGTAGCTGATGCTTTAAGCCGAAAAGACAGAGTTAAACCATTGAGGGTACGAGCACTCGGAATGATTGTTCAAAGTAGCCTAACCGAACAAGTTCGTGTTGTACAAGATGAGGCTTTGAAGGCAGATCAGCTAGAAAAAGGAGAACTACATGGGAATGAAAGGAATTTTGAGAAAAAAATTGATGAAATATTCTATTATAAAAACCGGGTGTGGATTCCTACACTTCATAAACTCCGCGAGCTTATTCTTGATGAAGCACACATATTCAAATATTCTATTCATCCAGGTACTGATAAGATGTATAAAGATGTTAAAGAATTTTACTGGTGGCCTGGCATGAAAAAGGATATAGCCGTGTATGTAAGTAAATGTGCAACATGTGCAAGGGTGAAGGCGGATTATCAAAAACCTTCGGGAATGTTACAACAACCCGAAATACCACAATGGAAATTGGAAGAAATTACCATGGACTTTGTGACGCACCTTCCTAAAACCTCCCGAGGACACAATGCTATCTGGGTAATTGTTGACCGATTAACCAAATCCGCACACTTTATCCCCATCCGTAACAACTACACCACCGAAAAACTCGCTCAAATTTACATCGATGAAATTGTATCCCGACACGGAGTACCTCTCTCGATTATTTCAGATCGAGACAGTCACTTTACTTCACATTTCTGGCAAGCAGTACAAGAAGCCTTGGGAACCCGAATCGACCTAAGTACGGCTTACCATCCCCAAACCGATGGTCAATCCGAACGAACCATCCAAACCTTAGAAGATTTACTTCGTGCTTGTGTACTGGACTTCAAAGGGAATTGGGATCAACACCTCCCGCTCATTGAATTCTCTTACAATAACAGTTATCATAGTAGTATACAAGCAGCACCTTATGAAGCTCTATACGGGCGAAAATGTAGATCACCACTATGTTGGACGGAAGTGGGTGATACCCAAATTTCAAGGTCAGATTTAATTCAGGAAACCACCGATAAGATTCATCAGATTAAACAAAAACTGAAAGCTGCCCGCGACCGACAAAAGAGTTATGCTGATGTTCGTAGAAAACCGTTATCTTTTGAAATAGGTGATAAGGTGTTCTCAAAAGTATCACCATGGAAGGGTGTTATAAGATTTGGAAAGACTGGTAAACTAGCCCCGAGATACATCGGACCTTTTGAGATTATTGCAAAAATTGGTCCCGTAGCTTACCGATTAAAACTACCCTTAGAACTGAGCACTATTCACGATGTGTTTCATGTATCGAATCTGAAAAAATGTTTGACTGATGAAACGACAATAGTACCACTGGAAGATGTTCAGATCAACGAAAAACTCAACTTCGTAGAAGAACCGGTTGAAATTGTAGACGGGAAAACCAAACAGTTACGACACAACAAAATTTCATTGGTAAAAGTTCGGTGGAACTCAAAACAAGGACCCGAATATACTTGGGAACGAAAGGATGAATTCCGAAAGAAATATACACACCTATTCCCTAGAAAACCGATGACACATTAAATTTCGAGGACGAAAATTCTTAACGGGGGGAGAATGTCACATTCGCGACAAAACGAGGTATACTATATTAACAAGTAAACGATAAATCGGTTAATTCGTAGTGCTTAAACGAGTAACCGACCGATACTAATTATGACCCGTATACATACTGAGGGGTCATATACGAGTTATATATATGTTATAGAGGCTAACATATTGATATTTAGGCCCCAGTACGTTTAAAACTCTTTAAACGAAAAAGGTTTTGTTTATCGATACGCTATAAGCTTAAACGCAATCGTTAATATCAAAACGAGCATTGTAGCATCCGTTAAGCCGAAAGAGATTTATAAAACACTTATATGACATGTTCTAAGCAATCCGTGAAAATATTTTGGAATTTTACAACGAGTCAGTACGTTTTTCTTATTTTACAAAACTAGGCTGAAAAACACTCGTTTTCGCGCTGGTTTTCGCACTCGAACTAGTTTTCTTGCGAAAAACCGAACCCGAACTAAATTTTGACCGACGTTTACGCGTGGCACAAAAACCGAGACACCATTGGGCTAAAAAGAGGCCCAATGGGCCCTTGTTAATTGCGGCCGCTAGAAGGGGAAATGGGCCCCCTTTGTATAACTTTTTATATAAGCTAGAAATTAAAGTTATAAACTATACCAAACACATCCTAGAACCCTCTTACCTGTGTTCTTCAAGTTCCAGCCAAGGTTTGAGGTAAATCATTCAATTTTCATTGATTTCATTCTTGATTAACATAGTTTAACCATGAAAAATTAATCCTTGATTAGTTTTAAACATGTTTAACCATCCAAAAACCATAAAAATCAAGTAAAATCATATTTTGATGTTAAACATGGTTGCAAAGCAGGAACATATACTTTTTTGGTCAAAAACGCGGATTAGAACATGAATACAACGTTTTTACGGTTAGAAAGTTCGGTTTGAACCCAAAACCGAAACCCTAATTATCAAGGCTGTCACATGGATGATTTATGCTTGGTTTGATGTTATATGATATGTAGATACACTGAGTTTTCAACCCGAGACCCGGAGAGACGTTTAAGCTAGCAAAACTCATCGAAAACCGACAAGGTAAACCCGTAACACTCGTTTAGGGGCTGTTTAGTATTAGGTTGTGACGTGCTTGTTTTTAGCATGTGAAAACTTGCAAGGACATTAGGGATCATATAAATGAGTCCCTGTTCAAATTTGGTAATTTTTCGATAAACGGAGAATATTTGGTGAATTTATTTCCGTTTATGAGCGTTTATTTGGGAAAAAGAGCTAAATATATTGAAATATTATGAAACTTAGTTTTGGAGTTTAATATGTGATGGTAAGATAACTGGTAAAGTTTGGGGATCATTAGAAATTCCTAAGTATGGTTTGTGCAATTATGGTTTAACCGAATTTTAACAGCCGAAAAACGCACAAAAAGGCATTTTGTCAAAAGATTTAGGTTCTGGAGATTTTACAGGGGCTATGTAATAACATTGAGGCCATTTTTAAAAATTAACAGATTTTTCGAAGGTTGTTTGATATAAACGGGCCATTTATTACACGATTATAACCTATTAAATGAATTTTTATAAATAAATAATTAATCATAAAATTTCTGAAAATATTTTTATAAAATTCTCCATGTCTTAATGTATTTTTACAAAAATTTACATAATTTATATATAAGTACATACTTTGTTATGATTAATCAAAGATTTAGATTATAATTGTTTTAACGAAACCGGCAGTTTTGTGTTTAACGGACTGACTGGTATGTCAAAATGTCAAAAGTGGTCAAATATCTTATTTTTGAATGATATTGATAAAAACGAACTTTTTACGAGAATTCCGGACAATTCGGGTGGATTGTACGCGTTTTGTATAATCAAACCCGTGTGAAAACGGAAACGAACCCTGCGATCAAACCAGTCACCGAAACCTTAAAATTTTTTAATAAATCAAATAATTTTATCAATCAATATATTTACTTAAGTTTATGTGATCTTACCTAATCCCGAAACGCATAAACAATCAACTTGGCTAGGCTCGGGAAACGGTGAAACTGAGCCAAATCCAGTTTTAAACATTTTATAGTATACAACGTCACAATCTAAGACTATGGTCATGTTCTGGGCCTAACAGCTATACCCAGATTATCTATACAGCCCGACTTAGCTTGAACACTGTACTAGTATTAACGATACGATACCGTTTATAGGAATCAGGCTATAAGCGAGGCACCTGACTTATTGATACATAATTTCCGCGCGAACTACGATAAGGTGAGTTTCACGACCCCCACTTTCTAAACTGTTTTACGAACTTTTGGGGTGAAAAGCATGTTTACATATACTTAAATACTTGAAAACGTGTGATGATGTGCATTATCTAAGTACTAACACTTGACAAGTCCCCACAAACACAAGTGATTAACTTCGTGCCGATGATGTGTGGATAGTACTATCGGTTTGACAAACCCTACTGACAGGGCCGGAGGGGTATGCCAGAACATATGTAAACCCAGTTGCACATTGTCATTATATTTTTACATACTGCTATGTGGTGTTAGACATAGTACATACTTGGGGCAAAGTGGCTGTTAAATGCCAACGGGAGTGCATGGGCAGTGGAGGCCATGCGTTATAGCTCGTTTCGGTTTCACTTGTGGCTTAGTATAATACATCATACACATACATATATACATACACACTGTAAACTTTACGAACTCGTGTACTGATTTCGTTGATACTCGTGAAACTTGAAACTCACCAACTAGACGTAGTTGACCCGTTTTAACATGCTTTTCAGGTAAAGCTAAAGTGGAATGATTTGCTTACGTGCTTAGTGTTAGAAGAAGAGTTGAATAGCTGTGAATAGACGCAGATATATAATATTAAATAAAAAGCTCGTAAACCGTTAATGTGATTCTCATCTAGTTGTAAACATAGTACCAACCCATGTAATATGATGTAAATTAGTTTGTGAATTTCTTTATAAACAATGTTGTTGATACTAGTGTTATCTGTTACATTCCCGTATTACGCTTCCGCAACTACCTAGTCGGGGTGTGACACTTCACTATCATCGAAAGTATACATGAAAGAGGCAGAACACTAATTTTTTCTTTAAGAATGAAGAACTAACATCAATTGAATTCATTAAGAAATTAGAAGTAAAAGAGACTGACTTAAAGCACAAAATTCTTCCAAGGATAAACAATATCCAACTCTTTATGTGGGAGAATTTCCTCGAAGCAGTTCATCCGTACCAATCACAACATTTTATTCTCAAACAAGTCAAGAGATTTCTCAAAGTGCTGAAGCTTTTACTAATGTATCATTCATGGCTTATGGACCTGCTTCTTCACCTGGTCCAATTCCTCAAACTTCACAATCACCGAAGGTTAACATGAAGGATGTAGAACACCAATTTTTTCTTTAAGAATGAAGAACTAACAGAAATTTAATTCATTAAAAATTAGATGAAAGAGAGTTTAATTTGAAGTGCAAAATACTTACAAGGATAATCAAGATCTAACTCTATATGGGGGAGCATTTCCTCGAAGTAGTACATCTGTACCATTCACAACATTTTATTCTCAAACAATTCAAGAGATTCATCAAAGTGTTGAAGCTTTTCCTAATGTATCATTCATAGCATATGGACCTTCTTCTTCACATGGTCCAATTCCTCAAACTTCACAATCACCGAACGTTAACATAAATGAGGCAGAACACCAATTTTTTCTTTAAGAATGAAGAACTAACAGCAATTGAATTCATGAAGAAATTAGAAGCAAGAGAGTTTGACTTGAAGTGAAAAATTCTTCCAACGATAATCTAGATCCAACTCTTTATGTGTGAGAATTTCCTCAAAGCAGTACATCTGTACCAATCACAACATTTAATTCTCAAACAAGTCAAGAGATTCCTCAAAGTGCTGAAGCTTTTACTAATGTATCATTCATGGCTTATAGACCTGGATCTTCACCTGGTCCAATTCTTCAAACTTCACAATCACAAAAGGTTAACACGAAAGAGGCAGAACACCAATTATTTCTTTTAGTACGAAGAACTAACAGGATTTTAATTCATTAAAAAATTAGATGAAATAGAGTTTGACTTAAAGTGCAAAATTCTTACAAGGATAATCAAGAACCAACTCTTTATTGGGGAGCATTTCCTCGAAGCAGTACATCTGTACCAATCACAACATTTTATTCTCAAACAAGTCAAGAGATTCCTCAAAGTGCTGAAGCTTTTCCTAATGTATCATTCATGGCTTATGGTCCTGGTTCTTCGTTTGGTCAAATTCCTCAAACTTCACAATCATCGAAAGTAAACATGAAAGAGGCAGAACACCAATTTTTTCTTTAAGAATGAAGAACTAACATCAATCGAATTCATTAAGAAATTTGAAGTAAAAGAGTTTGACTTGAAGTGCAAAATTCTTCCAAGGATAAACAATATCCAACTCTTTAGAATTTCCTCGAAGCAGTTCATCTGTACCAATCACAACATTTTATTCTCAAACAAGTCAAGAGATTCTTCAAAGTGCTGAAGCTTTTCCTAATGTATCATTCATGGCTTATGGACCTGCTTCTTCACCTGGTCCAATTCCTCAAACTTCACAATCACCGAAGGTTAACATGAAGGAGGCAGAAACCAATTTTTTCTTTAAGAATGAAGAACTAACAGGAACTTAATTCATGAAAAAATTAGATGTAAGAGTGTTTAATTTGAAGTGCAAAATTCTTACAAGGATAATAAAGATCCAACTCTTTATGGGGGAGCATTTCCTCGAAGCAGTACATCTGTACCAATCACAACATTTTATTCTCAAACAAGTCAAGAGATTCCTCAAAGTGTTGAAGCTTTTCCTAATGTATCATTCATGGCATATGGACCTGCTTCTTCACATGGTCCAATTCCTCAAACTTCACAATCACCGAAGGTTAACATGAAGGAGGCAGAAACCAATTTTTTCTTTAAGAAAGAAGAACTAACAGGAACTTAATTCTTGAAAAAATTAGATGTAAGAGAGTTTAATTTGAAGTGCAAAATTCTTACAAGGATAATAAAGATCCAACTCTTTATGGGGGAGCATTTCCTCGAAGCAGTACATCTGTACCAATCACAACATTTTATTCTCAAACAAGTCAAGAGATTCCTCAAAGTGTTGAAGCTTTTCCTAATGTATCATTCGTGGCATATCGACCTGCTTCTTCACATGGTCCAATTCCTCAAACTTCACAATCACCGAAGGTTAACATGATGAAGGCAGGACACCAATTTTTTCTTTAAGAATGAAGAACTAACAGCAATTGAATTCATTAAGAAATTAGAAGCAAGAGAGTTTGACTTGAAGTGAAACATTCTTCCAAGGATAATCTAGATCCAACTCTTTATACGTGAGAATTTCCTCGAATCAGTACATCTGTACCAATCACAACATTTTATTCTCAAACAAGTTAAGAGATTCCTCAAGGTGCTAAAGCTTTTACTAATGTATCATTCATGGCTTATAGACCTGGATCATCACCTGGTCCAATTCTTCAAACTTCACAATCACAAAAGGTTAACATGAAGGAGAGAGAACACCAATTTTTTCTTTTATTATGAAGAACTTACAGGATTTTAATTCATTAAAAAATTAGATGAAATAGAGTTTCACTTGAAGTGTAAAATTCTTATTAGGATAATCAAGATCCAACTCTTTATTGGGGAGCATTTCCTCGAAGCAGTACATCTGTACCAATCACAACATTTTATTCTCAAACAAGTCAAGAGATTACTTAAAGTGTTGAAGCTTTTCCTAATGTATCATTCACGGCTTATGGACCTAGTTCTTCATTGGGTCAAATTCCTCAAACTTCACAATCATTGAAAGTAAACTAGAAATAGGCAGAACACCAATTTTTTCTTTAAGAAAGAAGAACTAACAGCAATTGAATTCATGAAGAAATTAGAAGCAAGAGAGTTTGACTTGAAGTTCAAAATACTTCCAAGGATAATCAAGATCCAACTCTTAATGTGGGAGAGTTTCCTCGAAGCTGTATATCTGTACCAATCACAACATTTTATTCTCAAATAAGTCAAGAGATTCCTCATGGTGCTGAAGCTTTTAATAATGTATCTTTCATGGCTTATGGACCTGGTTCTTCACCTGGTCCAATTCCTCAAACTTAAAAATCACCGAAGGTTAACATGAAGGAGGCAGAACACCAATTTTTTCTTTTAGAATGAAGAACTAACAGGATTTTAATTCATTAAGAAATTTGATGAAATAGAGTTTGACTTGAAGTGAAAATTTCTTACAAGGATAATAAATATCCAACTCTTTATAGGGGAGAATTTCCTCGAAGCAGTACATTTGTACCAATCACAACATTTTATTCTCAAACAAGTCAAGAGATTCCTCAAAGTGCGGAATCTTTTACTAATGTATCATTCATGGCTTATAAAACTGGTTCTTCATCTGGTCCAATTCCTCAAACTTGTCCAATTCCTCAAACTTAACAATCATCGAACGTAAACATGAAAGAGGCAGAACACCAATTTTTTCTTTAAGAATGAAGAACTAACATCAATTGAATTCATTAAGAAATTAGAAGTAAAAGAGTTTGGCTTGAAGTGCAAAGTTCTTCCAAGGATAATCAAGATCCAACTCTTTATGGGGGAGCATTTCCTCGAAGCAGTACATCTGTACCAATTTCTCAAACAAGTCAAGAGATTCCTCAAAGTGTTGAAGCTTTTCCTAATGTATCATTCATGGCATATGGACCTGCTTCTTCACATGGTCAAATTCCTCAAACTTCACAATCACCGAAGGTTAACATGAAGGAGGCAGAACACCAATTTTTTCTTTAAGAATGAAGAACTAACAACAATTGAATTCATGAAGAAATTAGAAGCAAGAGAGTTTGACTTGAAGTGCAAAATTCTTCCAAGGATAATCAAGATCCAACTCTTTATGTGGGAGAATTTCCTCGAAGCAGTACATCTGTATTAATCACAACATTTTATTCTCATAAAAATCAAGAGATTCCTCAAAGTGCTGAAGCTTTTCCTAATGTATCATTCATAGCTTTTGGACCTGGTTCTTCACCTGGTCCAATTCCTGAAACTTCACATTCACTGAAGGTTAACATGAAGGAGGTAGAACACCATTTTTTTCTTTTAGAATGAAGAACTTATAGCAATTGAATTCATTAAGAACTTAGAAGAAAGTGATTTTAACTTGAAGTGCAAAATTCTTCCAAGGATAATAAAGATCCAACTCTTTATGGGGGAGCATTTCTTCGAAGCGGTACATCTGTACCAATCACAACATTTTATTCTCAAACAAGTCAAGAGATTCCTCAAAGTGCTGAAGCTTTTCCTAATGTATCATTCATGGCTTATGGACCTAGTTCTTCATCTCGTCCAATTCCTCAAACTTCACAATCATCGAAGGTAAACATGAAAGAGTTAGAACACTAATTTTTTCTTTAAGAATGAAGAACTAAGAGCAATTGAATTCACTAAGAATTTAGAAGCAAGTGAGTTTGACTTGAAGTGCAAAATTCTTCCAAGGATAATCAAGATCCAACTCTTTATGTGGGAGAATTTCCTCGAAGCAGTACATCTGTACCAATCACAACATTTTATTCTCAGACAAGTTAAGAGATTCCTCAAAGTGCTGAAGCTTTTCATAATGTATCATTCATGACTTATGGACCTGGTTCCTCATCTGGTCTATTTCCTCAAACTTCACAATCACCTAAGGTTAACATGAAGGAGGTAGAACACCAATTTATTCTTTAAGAATGAAGAACTAACAGTAATTGAATTCATTATGAAACTAGAAGAAAGGGAGTTTGACTTGAAGTGCAAATTCTTTTAAGGAAAACAAGATCCAACTCTTTATGGGGGAGCATTTCCACGAAGCAGTACATCTGTACCAATCACAACATTTTATTCTCGAATAAGTCAAGATATTCCTCAATGCGCTGAAGTTTTTCCTAATGTATCATTCATGGCTTATGGACTTGTTTCTTCATCTGGTCCAGTTCCTCAAACTTCACAATCACCGAAGGTTAACTTGAAGGAGGCAGAACACCAATTTTCCTTTAAGTGTGCTTTTATGAGTTTTAACGAACAGTTGGTGGGTAGCCGGATTTCTACGAGTGATTTAACTGATGAGGACTATGATTAAATCAAATCCAGATGATCTTGAACTAATGGATCTTAAATGGAATATGTCCATGATTGTCAGAAAATTCAAAAATTTCATACAAAAGATAGGAAAAGATTTACCGGCTATGAACAAAATAATTGGATTTGATAAATTAAAAGTCAAGTGTTACAATTGCCAGGAATTTGGTCATTTTGATAAAGACCGTGACAAAATCTAAAAGGAGTATTCAGGCCCGAGTACTCAAAATGGAAACTCAAACAATAAGTATAATAACTATGAGTCAAAAAAAAGACAAGTGAGGCACAGTCAATCAAGCCAACTGGGTCACAAGTCCTGATTGTAAAAGAAGGTATTGACTGGTCTCAAAGGCTTTTGGAGAATACATCTTCTAAGGGTAATCAAGCGAATTTGGCAATGTTTGAGCAAGCTAAATACTTTGAAGATGCAAGTGGAGACAAGATATCTGATGATAGCGAAGAATCAGAATCTGAGACTGATTCTGATGATTCAAGTATTGGACAATATGAATCATTTGCTTGCATATCTAAGATTGAAGTGGTTAGTTCTAACTCTTCGGATTCTGTGTCTGTTAATGTAATGTCATATGTTCTTACTGAACCTCTGAACACCAAATGTTCTCAATGTGATGAAAATAAGTCTAAACTTTTGCCTATTTGTCAACACAATGAGACATTAGTGCATGATTTTACCATTCTTCTTGATAACTATAGACAAGAAAATTTGAGTAACCTATTACGGACACTGTCGATTTCAATTCATACTTTACCGGATCTAATTCATTGATATATTAGAAGGTGATTGAATAGTGTATTATACGTTAGGTGAAGTGTGGGTATGTTGAGAGAGTATATGAGCAGAGTAACGGCTTGTAATTAGATAATTCACACACTTGTTATAAATTAGATCAGGGTACGGACTATATGTAGAAGACGATACCCATTGGTTATACATTCAATAACGAATGGGATCCATTAATCTTCATACCCTACCAATAACTTATACTATAACAAATAACTCATTCATTATACCTCATTCGTTAAACATCCTTAACGAATGGTACATAATAATAACGTATAGGCTCATTCGTTATACATTCCATAACGAATGGTCAATAAACGTAACAGATGGGTACATTCATTAAACATACTTAACGAATGGCCATTTAACTTAAATGGACATAACAAAGACCAAAATTCCCTTTACATTAATAAAGATAAATTACAAATGTAAACAAAGACCGAGACGACAAAACAGTGCACTAACAAACTCCCACTACGTGAAAAACGACTTTTAGCCACACATGTGGTCTAGGCGATTTGCCACACTTCGTCTTAAATGTGTGGCTAAAAGGTTTTTGACCACGTTTGAAAACCTTCCAGACTAGTTTTGGCCACACATGTTTTTCTTCATGTAATCATTCTATACCGACTCAGGTACTCTTCGCCACACTTTGAAAAAAACTGTGACATAAGCTAGCCACATTATAAAAATGTGTGGCGAAATGGGACCTACTTCTTAGTTTGTTTGATAATTGATACATGTAACCAAAACACTTGTATTAGCCACACTCAAAGGGAAAACTGTGACATTTAACTAGCCACATGTTATAATAGTGTGGCCAAATATGACGAACGGCTATTGTATTGATAAGAGATGTGTCTAAAAGGTAAAAGGTATAGCCACTTATATAACGTTGTGTGACCTAATGTCACATTTGTTAGCCACATTTTTAATAATGTGGCGAAATATGACGAACAACCATTTTATTTATTAGTAATGTGGCTAGAACCTTAAAACATATGGCCACTTATACGAGGTTGTGTGACCAAAGAGTAGTTTAGTTTTAATTTTTCCTAAATTTTATTTTTTCACGAATACGCTTATTATGTGTGGATTTAAGTGATAAATGGATATAGCTAAATATTTTTAAGTGTGTCCGAACGTAATTAATGGCCACACTTTGATTTGACGAGTGGCAAGATCATCATTGTCTTTCCAGTTCCTTGTACCGCCAATTTCAAATAGTCAGCGAGAAAATCAAGCACTCACGGTTTCCGATTTTCCCCATTGCCTCTGAAAATCAAGCAAATCACAATCCACAATCTGATTTCTGAAAATGGCTTCAACATGGATTGTACGAGAACCGTGTACTCATGCATCCATCTACTACGACCCCACCTTCTTCACCATTGTTTTCCACTTTGATTACGGCGCCGTCCGGAAGAATCAAAGGGTTAGGTATGTGGATTATGTCCACTCTCAAACCTTCACGTACCAACAACTTAACCGAATGATTAGGTTTCTTGGGTACACCACTGCTGACTTTCAGCATTGTGATGGAAGCTAGGGGTATCGAGGTTGCATGGATTGGGTTGAACTCCATAGAGGATTTCAAGGCTGTGTCCCTTTATGAGCATTTCATACTGAGGTGAACCTTCACCTATGAAGGCTTAAGGACTACACTGACACCTCGGACGGCATGTGGGAGAGGATCATGCCCTCTCGGAATCCAGGAGAGAATCCGATGGATGTAGATTCATATATGTAATTTGATGGTAGGACTTAGGTAGTAATAATTTGTAATTAGTTTTTTATATTAATGTAATGAAAATAAATTTTTAACAATAAATGTAATCAAAAGTTAAGGTCGCAGGTTCGAAACCCGGTAGACCCGTTTTATTGTTTTTCTTATTTATTTCTTGCATTTTTGATATGTATGTAATAAAAACCTTTTGAAATCATTAAATAAGAACCGACAACCCTAAGTTGTGTTCTCGTAATCTAAACCCCGGTTTTGTTAACTTTTATTAGTACAAATAATTTTCATTATTATTGCCACCATTATTATTTATTAATCATTATCATTATTATTACAATTATGATTATTATAATTAAAATTATTGATAATAATAATAATAAGGACAACAATAATGTTAATTTTACCCTTATAATTAACGAAAATGTATCTAGTAATATTTTAATGTTACACACAACCCCGTCGAATCTCAAAACCCGTCATAAATATTTGTTTTTCGCTATGATTATATTTAATTCTTGTTATTATCATCCAGGAGTATTTGTCGGCAAATCACGGGAAGCTTGATCGTTTTCCATCCTAGCCTTTTCTTTTATTATCTTGTCCTCGTTTATCCCTCAATTAAAGGTAAGTAAATTCACATCGCCCTTTTTACCGCTTTACAATTTTGGGGGCGTTATCCGTTCAAAATCAATCTATTATTTTCACTACAATTTCGTTATATGCATAATTGTAATTGCTCGATTAGTTGTTATGTGCGAATATGACTGTGTGTTTATTTTTATGTTGGTCGGTACCTCATCCTCATCCTCATCCTCATCCTCATTGGTATGATCATACGCCGTCGAATTAGCTCGTTATCAATATGATTCGAGTGAAAAGACAACTTTTATTTATTGTCTACTAGTTGTAGTAATTTACAATTATCGCATGGAATTGTCTTTTATTATTATATATATACTCAAAACTGTGGTTTACTTGCTCAACTTTAAGTTGACAAATTATATATTTTCACGCATGGCGCATGTAGCTTCATCAGATGAATCAAGTAATGGAAGTTAGATGAGACATTAGGTTGCTTGATGATTGAAGAAAAAAAAATTTATGTTATTTATGTTTTGAATATTTCATTGTAACGGTATTTCATTTGAAACGATGTTTGTGCTTTTGAATCTTGATATATGAATGAATAATTTAGATATTGACACGTGTATTTTACATAGTGTCTTCTGAGCTATGATACAATCAATGTCGCGCCCTGGCATGTTCCGCCGTAGGTTGGGGTGTGACATTAACCAAATGAAATAGACTAGGGGTGCAAATGAGCCGGCTGCTCGCGAGCTACTTGAGATCGACACGTGAAAAATCTCAATCGAGTCGAGCTTAAACGAGCCCGAGCTCGAGCCTAAAAGAAATCTCGTTTAATAAATGAGCCCGAGCTTCAGTTATTGAGCTCGAGCCGGCTGGCGAGCCTAAACGATTCTGTCATTTGTATTATATATATATATATATATATAATTTTATGGAAAAAAATAACTAAATAACATATATTATTTTATACATAAATTCATTATGAAAATAAATATACAAATATAATTATAAATATATATGTTACACATAATTGTCATGTTCACAGGTTTGTTATGAAACGGGTCAGCTGCAACCCTTGCTATTTTACTGCTGTTAACGCTTTTAAACCTTAGGTAATCGAGATCGGCTCATGAAAACCTCGATCGAGCTGAGCTTAAACGAGCCCGAGCCTGAGCTCGAGCCTAAAAGACAGCTCGTTTAATATACGAGCCCGAGCTTTAGTTATCGAGCTCTAGTCTGCTCGCGAGCCTAAACGAGTATGTCATTTATATTATATTTTATTATATATATATATGTATATACATATATATATTAATAGATACATATATATTTAATAATTATTAATTGATATATATATATATATATAAACAATTATGGAAAAAAAGTAACTAAATAACATATATTATTTTATATATAAATTTATTAAGAACATAAATATACAAATATAATTATACATATATATATGTTACACATAATCGTCATGTTCAAAGGTTTATTATGAAATGGGTCAGCTTCAACCCTTGGTATTTTACTATTGTTAAAGCTTTTAAACCTTGTGTAATTTTGTAATAGGTTAGGTAAACAGATGGTATGTCAAGTTGTTATATTAGGATAAGTTAAAATAATGAAGGTTAGCATATCTAGGAAGATAATTAAGGTTGTAACTTGCAACTAGTTGTGCAAGTTGTTTTAAGATTATGCAGATTTTTATGTTGCATGTTTTAGTATAAATAGGTGGCAAAAGTTTCTTGTAAAAGCGTGGTGGTATAATCCCTTTAATACAAAAACAGTTTTGTGACTTTGATTATCAACAACATAAAAAATTAATTAATAAATAATAAACCAGCTGAGCCCGAGCCGAGCTAGAGCTTGAAAAACTAAGAAACGAGCCGAGCTCGAGCCTGGTTGAGCTCGGGCTCAGCCGGCTCGTTTGCACCCCTAAAATTGACATGCGCTTCAATTTGAACTTGACACAAATTGACCAAAATAGCCAAAAGATGAAATGAATTCAACAAACCGGCTTGTATAAGTAGTAATAGTATTAAAAACAACCAATATTTCTTTACTTTGAATTAATAAGTACAAAGTAAAGACTGGCGATATCATGTATTACAACTAAATTTAAACATTATTGACATCTAACTAGGCGAACAAACTACTGTATCAATGTACACAACTGCTGGGTTTGAATATAAAATGTTGGTCGACAACCCCGACATTGGTGTTAATCGCCATAATATGTCTTTTGGAACCTTCAATTATAGTCACCAACAGTTATGTAACAATAGACAGAATTGCTAGTTTTGAATCAGCAGTTCTATGCAGGGTTCAATCTCTATTACGAATAGTTGTAGGCTTTTACCCGGGTCTCCAGTAATCATCCGGGGACACATTACGAAGCAGTTGATTTGGTTGTGCATGTGAGAATCTATTACCCTCATAAGGGAAAGTAATCGTACTAAGTTCCTCATCGACCTCGTCATATGAATGTCTATAATTCTTGGGTTCACTTAACCGTGCACCCAAAGCGTGAGGAGAACATGCTTTTTCTATCCAGCTGATCTTGAACATAAAACACCTAGCGTGCTTGCGAGGCCAATATGAATGGATCATACTTGTGGCTAAATCTATTTAGGTCGACCGACGTGTAACCAAGAATATCATATTTGACATGTATACGGTCAACCCGTCGGCACATGAAGACCGGAAGTATTTTAGAATGATAATCTAGGACCAATATCTCTTGCAAACCCCCAAAATAAAAGTTTTGTCCATAGGTCACCACGTCTTTTTTGATGTGCATGTCATCCGCCTCCACACCAACCCCGCTGTTATGGTAAACTCTACCATCACGAGATTTTTTAGGAAATGCAAAACCGTTGATGTCGTTAAGTCGTATTTGTATACATTTCGGTGTGCTCCGTGTGCAATCCATTTTACGGTTTCCGATATATAACATGAGAGACCACTAGTTCTCTTTCAACCAGAATTTCATTATAAGGATTAGATTCACCTACATTGCAGAAACTATAAAAAATTCTTAAAAATTATAGAAAACTTAATAAATTGATCTACCTTGTCGCGTAACTACTCATCAAACTTTAAGGTATGCTCATTCTCCAGCAATGATTGTCGTTTACGAGGCATTCGCTTTTTCAAAGAGGTCTTGTGTTGTCTGCGAGTAGGAGTATAACATATTGCGAATTAATATATATATATATATTAATTTAAAGTATATATGTTAGTAATACTTACTCGATATATGGCGCTATTTCTGGCGTATTCTGCAGCATATAGAAATGTGCTCTCTTGAAGAGATCAGGAGAACCTTCAACTGATTTAGCGCCTGTGACAGGAATTGTCTCCCCGTTATCATGATGCTTATCATGTGGAATACCAACAGTACTCTTGATGCTTTTTTTGTATTCGCTGAGAAACTCGATTGCTTCTTCCGCAATGTTCTCCTCAGCAATGCACCCTTCTGGATAAGTTTTGTTGTTGGTGCATAATGTCAGTAGTTCAATATCTAGTGTTTTGTATGTGTCTGTAATCGTGTTAGATTGTTTTTTTTTATTTTGGATATTGTGTCACACAAGTTCGCCTGGGATGTAGGCGAACTTGTAGATAAGCGAAGTTGTGACAACTTCGCCTAGTCTGTTAGGCGAAGTTGTCAAGGATTATATAACCTCAGCTTCGGCTTGCTTTGAAAAAAGTTTTTGGGCAGAACGTGTAAGTGATATTCGAGATCACATGTTGAAGAGTTGCAATACAACGTGTTTATTAGTATTGCAACGTGTGTTTGTGTATCGTCTCAACGTATTATATATCTTACGCTCGTATCGTATTACATGGGGATTCCGCATCCTCGTGTTACGAGATACTCCTGTGTAGATCCGGCTGGGAACCTACAATTGGTATCAGAGCGTTTGCTCGTGATTGTGTGGTTCGGGATTATCACACGGGTGTTAAGATCGTTCCGTTTGACTATTCGCGGAACTAGTTTACGTTGAAATACCTAGTTTTTGTGTCTTACCCATCTCCCACCATCAAATATAACCCATTACGCCCTCGCATATCTCGCAATATGTCCAATTAAAACCTGCAAAAACCTTCTGTTCATCAGGCAAAGTTGCCGTCACTGTTTGTAGGGTTTAAGCGAAGTTAAGAGCAGGCGAAGTTGTAAGCAGCGAAGTTAGGAATTTAAGCGAAGTTGAGTACAAGCGAAGTTGAGTAGAAGCGTAGTTAGGATCAGGCGAAGTTAACAAGCGAAGTTGTCATAACTTCGTTGTCTGGTCACTGTTTAAATATTAAATACTTTCTTGTTATTTTGAGTCGTGTTTCTTTCAACTATGACTTCAATAAACATTACAGAACTGGTAAAAATGGAGGTTGAAGCCGGTTCAGCTACTAAGGCTCCAAAAATGCTTAAGGCTACCGATTTCGTTGCATGGAAAGATCGGTTTGAACAGTACATGAAGTATCAAGATGCTAAAGTGTGGGTTTGCATTCAAGATGGATACATTCCACCAACATCCTTGTTTGAAGGTCGTGATCAAATTAAGAAGTACAGTAAGAAGGAAGATGAGGAAAAGAAAATGTATGAGGCAGAGAATAAAGCTCATGCAGCAATAACCATGGCTCTTCCACAAGAGATTCTTCATACCTTCAAGAAGTACAAAACTGCTAGAGAGCTATGGGAAGCACTAGAAAATAGATATGAAGGTAATGTGGGGATACGTGCTTCCAAGACAAAGCTACTAAAAACCCAATTCTCCGTATTCAAGTATTTGAAAAATGAATCACTTGACGATATCATCACTAGATATTATCACTTGATGACCGAACTTAGTAATTACTCCATTGAATACAAGGAAGAAGAGATAGTAGAGAAACTCCTTGATGATCTTCCACCGAAATGGGAAATGTACACGGTTTTGATGAGAGAGGATAAAGACTTTGCCAATATTGATTTAGAAACAGCAGTCAATAAGTTACGAAATTTTGAACTTAACATGGTTCGGAAGGAAACACCAACTGATCAGGTTCAGGATCCGGGAATGTATGGTGCGAAAGTCACTCCAAGTTCAAGTTCAAAATCAGAATCCTCAGCCTACTACTCAAAGAGAGAATCAAACTCAAACTCTACTCGTGATGGTCATGTGACTCGCAATATGGATGGTGACGTATGTTTCGTAGCTGGAGGTAGTAATTCTTCAAAACCTCAAGCCACAACAGGAAATTTCTCGTCAAATGTTCCGAGCTACAACTACTCACAGATGTCCATGAGTGTTAAATCAGCTGAACAACAGTTTGCTCTCTATGCATCCTTCATTGCATCTTATGAGAACTACATCAAAGGTAAAATAGTCTACCCTGCAACTTTGGATGAAGACTATGATCAGATCGATGCTGATGATTTGGAGGAGATGGATCTGCAGTGGCAGATGGCTATGATAGTAAGAAGGGTAAAGAGATTCGTGAAGAAAACGGGTAGAAAGTTCGTTGGAGAAAGACCAGGGTTTGATAAATCAAAGGTTCGATGTTACAACGGTCAACAGAATGGTCACTTTGCTAAGGAATGTACAAATGAGAGAGTCGAACGAAGTCAGAACAGGCCTGCACAACAGAATGGGGAGGTAGTGAGAATAGGGCTACGGTATCTAGACAGAATGGTGGATACAACTGGAATATACAAGTTGAGTAAGTGTTCGAACATGCTAACTTGGTAAACATTAAAACGGGAGGAAGTGAGAGGGAGACGGGAGAAAATCAAGCATATATGGCAGAAGTGAACGATCAGCTCTCTGAGGTAAGTTCTGAACCTCATTGTATACAATGTGAAAATCTGTCTGAACAATTGAAAACAGTAATTGATTAGTTTATTAGTTTGGATGCTCAATTTGAAACGTTAAAAGAAGATCATCACTACACTAAAACTAGAGAAAACAGTTACTCGGTAAAAATAAAAGCTAGTGAAAAGGATATCAGAAGTCTTAAAGCAAGTCTAGCTGATAAAATACAAGTAATTGATCTTAGTTATGAAGTATTAGAAGAAAAAACCAAACTAATTGCTGAAAAAGATAAACAGATAGCTGATTACCAGATAAAAGTGGTGGAACTAAATAGAAAAATTGAACTATTTAGAAATTCTTCAGCAATGCTTGATCACATCATAAGTGTCCAACGTTCCCCAGTTGACAAAGGGGGAATTGGATTTTCTGAAGTTCCACTACCGTATAACAATAACTATACTTATAATCCTAGTAATCAGAAATCTGCTGATGTTGAGATTAGTCAGACAGTTCCAGTCAAAATTTCGACTAAAGAACCTGAAGTTGATAAGAGCGAAATGAGTAAGCCAATTTCTAATGTTAATATTTTTGTTCCTAGCTCTGTCTCATCAAATTCGGACAAGTCATCCGAATCGGGTGAGATAAAAGAAGAGGTAGTGTTACTAAAACGTGGGGAGGAATATAAGCCTGATGAAAAGAATTCTTCCCTAAACCCGTTCGTCCCACCATATGTAAGACGAACGGGTAGTAATGCAACCTCGATCTCTACAACAACTGTTAAGATGAGAGTGGAACACAGAAGTTGTTTCAGATGTAATCAAGTAGGACACCTTATTGCTGATTGTCATCTAAACCAGAGAAAAGTTAGAGGTATGAGGCATCCGAAAACTAAGAATAAAATGAATATTAATTATAATAATGGTAAGAATGTGAACACACCAAATTTCAGACATTGGTCTAATCCAAGATTTCAAAGAAATCGATCTCAGTTTTTCCCAGTTAACAACCAAACCAACAATTATAACTCAGTTAATTCACTAAGGTTTGGATGGCCTCATAGTCAATCCTCGAGAAGGTTTCCTTTCAGAACTTACAGAAATCATTCTCAAACTGACTTTGGGCAACCAAAGTACTGGATGCCGGTCAACAGATTTAATCGACCCAAGACCAGTAGGTCTTGGGTCCCCAAATTTTAATCTTTTTCTCTAATTGTGCAGGAACAGTCGAACAGGGCTGTAAACAATCTGTGGGTTGTGGATAGTGGCTGTTCCCGGCACATGATTGGTAACAAGAAATTGTTACGTGATTGGAAACCTGTTCAAGGAGGTAGGGTTAGTTTCGCTGGAGAGAGTGGAGGTAGAATCAGTGGTATTGGAACTGTGACGAATGGAAAAATGAAGTTAGAGAAGGTGAATTTTGTAGAAGAATTGAAGCATAACTTGCTAAGTGTATCTCAGATTTGTGACAAAGAATACACGGTGCATTTTACTAAAAACGAGGCAATCGTCCTTTATCCTGGTTTCAAGATACCAGAGGCATGGGTGGTAATGAGAGCTCCAACAGAAAAGAATACGTATGTAATGGATATGAGGTCAACTGAGATGACAACAGAAGAATCATGTCTTCTGTCAAAGGCAACTGAGTCTGAGTCAGAGTTATGGCATCGAAGAATGGGACATATACATCTTCGTAAGATGAATTACATTATCAAGAATGGGCTGGTGCTTGGTGTTCCCTTAAATAATTTTAACTTTGAAGATCAATGCATGTCGTGCAAGAAGGGAAAACAACACATAAAACCGCATCACTCCAAGAAGGTTAACTCAATCGTCAGTACCCTAGACCTACTTCACATGGATCTCTTTGGTCCAGTGAATGTAAAGAGTCTAGGTGGAATGTCATACTGCTTGGTTGTAACCGATGATTACTCTCGATACTCTTGGGTATACTTTCTGAAGGCAAAAGATGAGACGGTTCAGTTTGTAATTAACTTGATTACCAAGGTTGAAAATATTGTTGGGAGAAAGGTTAAGTACATCAGGTTAAGTACATCAGGAATGATAATGGTACAGAGTTCAAGAACTACCAGATGGAGATGTTCTGCTTGCAGAAAGGGATAGACCATCAGTACAGCGCCCCGTATACTCCGCAACAAAATGGGGTGGCAGAGAGGAAGAATAGAACGCTAATTGAAGGAGCCAGAACCATGCTGGCTGATTCTAAACTTCCCGTGGTGTTCTGGGCTGAAGCTGTTGCCACAGCCTGTTATATCCTTAATCGTGTTTCAACTGTTAAAAGATTAAATAAAACTTGTTACGAACTCATGCATGGTAGAAAGCCAAACTTGAATGGTCTCGAACCTTTCGGGTCCCCATGTATGATATTAAAGACAAACTCAAAATTTGGTGAGAAAGCCGACGAAGGTATTTTAGTCGGATATGTTGTTGGGACACCCAACAGAAGAGTTTTTAATTTATCAAACAACAAGGTTGAGGTGGTATGTAACACTGACATCACGAGTTACAAATCACCAAAACCTAGCATGGGACCCGCTGAAGCTTTCGACTATGATAAACTGTTCAAATCTTTTAATATACCTTACTTGGATTTTGCAGAAGTTGATGAGAAAATTGCTTCACAGATTCTGTATGACGAGGAAGAAAATTTTGTGCAACGTCCGCGATACGACGAAAGTCAACCTTCCTCGTCAAGTGCCGTTGATACTCCTTCTGCCTCTACCGTAGAAGAATTCTACAACCCATTTTTCTCTCAACATAAATCACCCACTGATGAACTCTCTTCGAATTTAGAAAACAATCTTGAATTTGGTCCGGTTCAGACTACTGCAATTCACAAAAAACACCCTTTGGAGAATGTGATAGGTAATCTGTCCGACGGTGTTCAAACAAGAAGAAGTTTGGATGAACACACATGTGTTTACGCAAGCATTAAAGACACGGGTATCATAAATGAATGCTTGTTCACCTGCTTCATCAACCAGATTGAACCAAAGAATTATCAAATGGCTCTTAAGGATAGCTCGTGGGTCGAAGCCATGCAAGAAGAGTTAGCACAGTTTGAGAAGATGGAAGTATGGAAATTAGTTGAAAAACCACGGAATGTAAATGCTTGGTACAAAGTGGGTTTTTAAATGTAAGAGAGATGAGAAAGGGATAATCATACGGAACAAGGCAAGGCTGGTAGTAAAAGGGTTTAATCAGCAAGAAGGAATCGACTACAACGAAGTGTTTGCTCCTGTTACAAGAATGGAGGCAATTCGTCTATTTTTGGCATTTGTTGCACACAAAGAGATGACAGTATTCCAGTTAGATGTGAAGAGTGCCTTCCTTAATGGAAAAGTCGATGAGGTGGTGTACGTTGAACAACCTCCGGGATTCCCTGACCCAGATTATCCTGATCATGTGTACAAACTGAGTAAAGCTCTATATGGGCTACATCAGGCCCCTCGTGCCTGGTACGCAACCTTGTCCGATTATTTGCTTGAGAATGGGTTCGAAAGAGGAAAGATCGATAGCACGTTGTTTGTCAAGAGAAAAGGGGGAGATCTTCTACTAGTTCAAGTCTATGTGGACGACATCATTTTTGCTGCATCAAAAGTCGCCATGTGTCAGGAATTTGAAGCAGTCATGAAAAGGAGGTTTGAAATGAGCGCTATGGGCGAATTAACTTTCTTTTTGGGATTGAAGGTTGATCAGAAAAAAGATGGGATGTTTATTTATCAAACAAAATATGTCCATGATGTGCTCAAACGCATAAAGATGGATGATAGCACCCCTTTTGATACTCCAGTTTTCGTCAATCATAAACTGGGTGCAGATTCTGACAGTGATGAAGACGTAGATCCTACCTAATATCGAGCAATAATAGGTTCTTTAATGTATCTAACTGCATCTAGACCTGATATTATGTTTGCAGTTTGCCTTTGTGCTCGGTTTCAGGAAAGCCCGAAGGAATCTCACATGAAGGGAGTGAAGAGGATCTTGCGGTATCTCAAAGGCAAGCCTAAGTTGGAATTGTGGTACACGAAAGCGGGAGAACTGGATTTGGTAGCTTACACAGATTCTGACTATGGTGGTTGCAATCAGAACAGGAAGTCAACAACTGGTGGATGTCAGTTTCTGGGAGGAAGATTGGTGTCGTGGCATTGCAAAAAGCAGACCTCAGTAGCCATTTCCACCTGCGAAGCAGAGTACATGGCAGCATCGAACTGCTGCTCCCAGGTTCTTTGGATACAACAGCAATTGCGCGATTACAGTCTGAATTTCACTCAAACTCCTATTTGCATTGATAACACTGCTGCAATCTCAGTAACTAACAATCCTGTCAAACACAGCAAAACTAAACATATTGACATTCGTCATCATTTTATACGGGATTGTGCTGAGAAGAAATTAATTGTGTTAGAAAAGGTTGATTCGTTGGATAATTTCGCCGATCTTTTTACTAAAGCGTTTGTCCAATCCCGTTTTCAAAATCTGGTTGAGCTAAATGGGATGATCAATCCAGAGTAACCTTGTTTTTCGTTTTTATTAAAAAAAAATAATAATAAAAAAATAAAATCACTACCGCTTAGAATTAAGACGGTTGCTTCAGTTTGAAGGACACACCCTCGGATATGTTTGGTCCTTACTTCTACTAGTAGATTATGAGGATAGCCATTAACCAGATGACTGAAAGTGACCGTGGCGGTTTATGATGGGTTTTTATTCTTTCGCTGAAAAATAGTTGTTCATACTTAGTTAGAAAGACACATACTCGTATGTGGTCGGTCCAGCTGATCCATTGGATCTTCAGGATAGTCGTTTACCTGAAGACTTTGACTTGATCGGGGCGATAGAATTTAAAATTTATAAGGGATATGATATAATTTTTCAAGTCTATAACTTCGTAAGAAGATTCAATACAATGTTTAAAAGAAAATTTATCAAACCTTGGAAAGTGAGAAAAACTAATTATGTGTGCTTAACTAGTGAAGTTATTAAGCCTAAAAGACTCTAGAACAGCCATTGTAAGTTATGGTAGCTCTATATGGTGCGTAAAAGTAGAAGTGATACAAACTAAATCTCCTCGATTTAATGTGGAGAATCATTCTGAGTTGTGCATGTCTCCATATACATCTTTCCGAATGATAGGCAGAAAAGTGATTATCTAGTCATACACGAGCCCGTGAGTGTTCTGATTCCCGAGAAGATAGTGTCAAGACCTGCAGTGATCCAGATTTGGGACTTGCAGTTGTCTAAAAGATGAAGCTGTGTTAATGTCTTTATTAAAAAAAATAAAAAAATAATAATAATAATAATAATAATAATAATAATTATCAAATATATATATCTGTGTTGTTAAGCCTTCTGAAGCTTATGTTGTTTCAAATATCAATCAAGAGGCAAGAAAGAGACCGGGAAGAAGACTCTAAAGATCGATATGTACTTACTGTTTAATCAGACACTACGGGTCGAAGTCAACTCGGGGTGACTTGGGGAAAGCCAAATACGCTTTGAGAATAGATAGGAGGCATCACAATCTTTCATGTGATGTCCATCTAAATTTTGAGCTTAATTGAAACTAATCCGTATCACAGAAGCGATGAAAACCATACTAAGTTTTATACCTGCTTACAACCTGTCTCTATATGTCATAATACCGCTAAACATGGATCTATGTGGCAGCCACTTAATTAGTATGATTCCTGTTCGGATCTTTTCTAAAACATGCAGGTTCTCGTTAAGACTGAAATTTGATCCCGTTTATTTAATTACTAAGATTTTCATTGCCTATTTTGTTTTATGGTTTAAAACTTGGTTACTTGGTTTTTAAAAGACAGTTGCATTTTGATCAAATTATAAGGGCCTGTTTTGTAAATAAAATAGGCGAAGTTACTGGTAAAGTATAAGGGCGAAGTTGTTCAAGGGCGAAGTTAAAGGTAAGCGAAGTTGACATTAACTTCGCCTATGTATTTTCAAAAGTATTAAAGGTGAAACATGGGTCATAATTGTCAAACACTTTTCAAACTATTAAAACTCAGCGAACTTATACTCAACCTTCTTACCAGCGGCGAACTTAAAACTCGAATCGAACCTCGTTATTATCTGTTTCCAATCCGTGTTAAAGGTTTGTAGGCTCGGTATAACATGTAATTCATACTAATGGTGATAATCAGGGGCCGTGGTGATTCGATGTGTGACATTGTTTATGCTAACTTTTAAACAATCGTTAAACCAATCTGTTTTTAATGTGTTCGTAACTCAGTTGATCGTCGAGATCTCCATTGTAACATCTTTTCTTGTTTTCAATCACAAATTCACCAAACAAACCATGATCGGACCTCTGTTTTACGCCGTTTTAGATTCAGGTGAAGTTAGCTTTAGGCGAAGTTGTTCTCAACTTCGCCCTAGGCATAACTTCGCCTGCTCATAATTAATTAATTATTTAATTAGTCTGGTTGTTCTCAGTCGAAGTCAGGGTTAGGCGAAGTTATACTCAACTTCGCCTTATGCATAACTTCGCCTGCTGCTAATCTTATTTAATTTAAAAGTTCTAGTTTGTTATCAGGCGAAGTTATGTTTAAGGCGAAGTTGTACTCAACTTCGCCATATGGTTAACTTCGCCTGCACATAAGATGTTATCATAACTTCGCTTATGGTACCAAGCGAAGTTATGATCTACTTTGTCGACGTTTTAACTTAGACCGTTTGTTGTGCATATATGGCTGTTGTTGCAGGAGCTGGTGGTGCTGGTGGTGACGAAGGTGGTGACAACAACCGACAGTTTTTTCCAGGTCACAACATGTACATTACTTTGGATCCGGATGTTAGTGGTATCGACGATTATCGCGAGATCACCTCCTTCCTAGTTCGCTCACGTATTTTTTACGCTATTACTACAACTCTCCCCATTTCTCTACCGAATATTGAAGATTTCTGGCGAATGGTAGAATATGACTATAGAGTTGGGCCTCCGGTTATGCGCGCCACAGTGAACAATCAGGAGGTGCAGTTCTCAGCAGATCAGATCAGAGTCGCTTTGCAGTTCGGGACTGAAACTAGAGATGATCCTACAGATTTTTCAGCTCCATTCAGAGATGGTGCATTTTTACGTATGGGCTATTCGGGTCCTTTACGTATGGGCTTGTTTACGTATGGGCTAAAGGGATTCTTGCTGGATAAGTGGCGTTTTCTGATGCACGTGATGATTGTGTGCATGTCGGGTCGTAAAGCTGGCACTGACGGAATGGGGGCAACAATGCAATCTGCTTTGACAGCCCTGACTTACAACAAGCCCTACAGCTTCAGTCAGATGGTGTTTTATGAAATCGATCGTCAGAGACGCGCGGTCGCTCGTGAAAGATTTTTAATGTACCCCAGATTCTTACAGATGATTTTGAATCATCTGGCACCTACACTACCTCAACGACGTCCCATCCGTTATGTTGAGAGTGTAAGTAAGAGGATCTTTGCGCAATGTAGGTCGTCAAGTGCACGTAGCAAACCAGAGCTTCGTCCGCAGCACACTCCATTGTTTGGTTATTTGGTGAACCCTGCTTATATTGCTCCTCATGGAGATGAATTTCGGGACCCGGCACTGCAACAGGCTGATGTTCCTCAACCACCACATGTGGTACAGCAAGCTTTGCCTGCTGATCCTGTTGCAGCTCCAGAGGAACAGGTAGATCTTGAAGCTGCTTTTGGTGGCCAAGGGTTCTTTGATATGGAGCAGATTGATCCAGCTACAGAGGTTCAAGCACCAGAAGCTGAGGCATCTGGTGTGAATGTTTCGATGGTAGCTACGTCTGTAGCAGATTCTGAGAGAACCGACTCTGACTCCTCCGCTGACGATATCGCTGAAGCACGACAGATTCTGGTCACACAAGAAAGAATACATGGTAAGAGAAAGAAAGACTCAGATGACAGTGAATCTGACTTCGAGGAGGAGTTAGACTAGTTGATACGTCGATCAAAGAGGGCCAGAACTGGTGAGGGTTCGGGAGCTGGTGAAAGCTCAAGGGTGGTTCGTTTCTCTCCACCCTCGTTATCTGGTATGACCATGGTTCCGGCTTCGATGACTATAATAGTACCAATCTCCTCCAGTGTTCCCGTGGTGACATCATCATCATTTGGTATTCCACCAACCAAGTTTCAGTTTTCGGCTCCGGAGATAATTTCCTTGCCACCTCCTACTCTTACTCCATCGGAGGTTGTTGCAAGATTTGTTGAGTCGACGTTGGTAGCTACTGCGGGGTTATCTGTTACATTACCACCCGCGGTTACTGTTCAGCCTGCTTCTGATACTCCAGTCAGTCTGGGAATACCTCCACCTTATGCTCAAGACGTTTCTCACATGCGGTTCGATTTTGATGCTACCTTGTCTGATTCTGAAAGGATAGCGGCTCTTGAAAGGGTGGTTGCTGAACAGTCGAGAATAAATCTAATCCAGACACAAGCTATCCAGCGCCTTGTAGCAGAAAATCAAATCCAATCGTCCCTCCTTGTTGAACATGGTAAAATTGTTGATGCTCTAAAGCAGTTCTTAGCATCTCAGGGGGGGACGAGCTGCAAGGGCGATGAGTTGAGAACAAAGAAAAGTCATGATAGAGACGATGATCCCAATGTATCGAAAGGTGCAGGTGGTAAGTTGCCAAGAACTGAACAAACTCTTGGGACTTCCACATCTCAGGGGGAGTCAACTGGTACAGCAGGTGGATCAGGTGGTGAAGATGTTGTGGTTGTGGGTGATGAGGAAACGTTGGGTGATGATGATGTGGGTGATGACGATGTGTTACCTATTAAAGAGATTGAAAAGATAGGTGAACAGATTGTGATCGATAGTGAGATTGAAGAGGGTGAGATTGTGGATGACAGTGTAGAACATGATATTCCAGGCGTTGACAAAGTAAATGTGAGTCAAGATATGGATGTGGTAGATGAGTCTGAGTGGGAAGAGCAGCCGAGATGGAAAGAAGGCTACGCTCAGTGGTTTGTAAAGACAAAGAAGCCAGCGGTTCTTACAATGTTCAAAAAGAGTTACAATATCAAAGGGTATGCTGAGTCGAAGAAGGGTATTATATGCTGGTTGTATGATGAGCAGTTGAGATTATTTGTGAATAAACGCTTTGAAGGGATTCAGTACTTTAAGAGGATGTTGAGATCTCTGAATACCTTGCCTGAGTGTGAGGTGAAGGATTTGGCTAAATTGGGGTTGATTAATAGAAGTGATGATAATATGGCCAGAATTATTGGGAAGATTGTGTGGAAAGAAAGTGTGAAAGAGAAAAGGTTTGAGTTGTTAAAGCCGCAGAAAGGGAAGCAATTGAAGATAAGGAAAGAGGAATGTGAGCTGATGGCAAACCTTGGATGGTGATGAAATATAAGCTGGTTCGGTGTTTGAAAGAAGTGCCGATGAAGACAATGCCCAAGGATGTTTTAAAGAATCTAAAGTGGTGGTATGTTGATAGCCAAACAGCTGAAGCGGTTATGGAAGATGAAGATGAAGAAGTTCTGAGAGTGTATGATCCCATGCACTTGGTAAATTTGTCTCGAGCTGACTTGCAGGTGCTAAACGATAAGAAGATATTCTATATTCCTGCATGGAAAGATGAAGCCAAGAAGTACCAGAGAGTGGTCTCTGTGTGTGTCAGACAGGGCGTTCATGCTTGAAGACGGGTGACACGAGATTTTGGGATTACTAGACACGTGATTGAAGATAGAGATATGAAGCTACTGCCAAGGGGGAGTCTGTTGGTGCATAATGTCAGTAGTTCAATATCTAGTGTTTTGTATGTGTCTGTAATCGTGTTAGATTGTTTGTTTTGATTTTGGATATTGTGTCACACAAGTTCGCCTGGGATGTAGGCGAACTTGTAGAGAAGCGAAGTTGTGACAACTTCGCCTAGTCTGTTAGGCGAAGTTGTCGAGGATTATATAACCTCAGCTTCGGCTTGCTTTGAAAAAAGTTTTTGGGCAGAACGTGTAAGTGATATTCGAGATCACATGTTGAAGAGTTGCAATACAACGTGTTTATTAGTATTGTAACGTGTGTTTGTGTATCGTCTCAACGTATTATATATCTTACGCTCGTATCGTATTACTTGGGGATTCCGCACCCTCGTGTTGCGAGATACTCCTGTGTAGATCCGGCTGGGAACCTACATTTGTTTTGTACATGCCCTTTGATAACCTTCATACACCTTTCAAAGGGATACATCCAACGAAGCATGGTGGGCCACATAATTTTATCTCTCTGACAAGGTGCACGGTTAAGTGAACCATGACATCAAAAAATGATGGAGGAAAGTACTTCTTCAGCAGGCACAGTGTAACTATTTGATCTTCCTGTATCTTATCAAGCTCTTCTACAATTATTTCTTTTCTACAAATTGACTTGAAAAAAAATAAATCCTGATCATAGCATTTCTCATTGGTAACGACAAGATGGACCGTATTGCAAGGGGCAGAAACTGTTGCATAAGTATGTGATAATCATGTGATTTAAGGCTTTGTAGCTTCCTTTCTTTTAGATTAACCAAACTAGAGAAGTTAGAACAATACCCTAGTGGAGCCTTCTGTTTATACAATGTTTCAAGAAACATGTCTTTTTCTTGTGCTGATAATGTGAAGCATGCTGCATGCAGTTCTGTATTGTTGCATTTTTCTTTCGATTGCAACTCCTTTTTAATCCCTAAGAACTCTAAATCCTTTCTAGCTGCCAATCCGTCTTTTGTCCTACCGGGAATGTTCAGCAACGTCCCGACAATACTCTCTGTCAGATTCTTTTCAAAATGCATCAAATCAATACAATGTTGGACAGGTAAATGCTTCCAATAGTTGAAACCGTTGGTACCATATGTTGAACTTCTTTCAATATGGTTGTGGCGTTGTGTTATCCCTTTTTCTCTTACTCCCACTTATTAATTCTGATCCCTTTCCTCATTCATTCTTAATGTTTTTGACCTCGTCGTATATCTCTTCCCGTATCATAGGCTCTTTAGCGGTTCTCATCTCTTCCGTTGAACGTCTTTGTTTTCTGAAAGGGTGGTCATGTGATAGATACCTTCTGTGGACAGCATAACTCTGCTTCTTTGTGTGATAAAGTCGAACACACTGAGCGTCGCCCCGACACACTACACAACCTTTGAATCCACTGTAAGGGCAACCACATAGTGTACCAAGAGTAGGGTAATCATTAATCGTCCATAACACAAATGCACATAGTGTAAACCTTTCTTGTTTATATGCATCATATGTTGGCTCCCCGACATCAAATAAAGATGCTAGATCATCAATTAAAGGCTGTAAAAACACATCAATATTCCTGGCACTCCGGATATTAATAAGGAAAGCATGATGAACTTTCTTTTCATACGCATCCAAGGTGGAAGGTTGTAAATGACTGCTAAAGCAGGCTACACACTGTGGTTTCTGTTGCCTCTATGTACGTCGACCCCATCACTGCAAATCCCTAGACGAATATTTCTTGGATCGCTTCCAATGGTATCGGAGTAACTGTCATCTATGGCTTTCCATGCTGGTGAATCTGATGGGTGGCATAAAACATCGGGTTTATTGGTACCCGTGGCGTGCCATGTTAAATTCTCTACTGTGGTCTTTGATTGAAAGAGGCGCTTGAATCGCGGAATAATGGGAAAGTACCACAGTACCTTAGCGGGCGTGTTTATGTAAGTTTTGTTAGTCTTCTCGTCCACCTTCCACCTTGACTTGTTACAAGCTTGACATGCTTCCAAATCCTTGTAATCCTTATAGTAAATAATGCAGTCATTGATACACACGTGTATCTTTTCGTATCCTGATCCCATTGCCTTCATCATTCTTTTACCCTCATACATATTATTTACCATTTCATTATCTGCAGCTAGCATCATTTTCAACAATTTCAGAAGTTCATCAAAGAACTTATGAGATGCCCTGTGCTTGCTCTTCAAGTTGAGTAGTTGTACTAATGTAGACAACTTAGTGAAGTCAGGACATCCTTTATACAGGGGCTTCTCAATGTCAGCAAGTAGTTGTAGAAACTGTTGATGTTTCTTGTTGCCTTTGAAATTGTCTTTTGTAGCATTTACCATTTCTACAGTTTCACAGGCATCCGCTGGAATGTTGGTGTCAATTAACCCAGTATTATTTCAGTCACATTAGTTGGATTGTTAGTGTCAACAAACCCAGTATTATTATCACTAGTTGGAATGTTGGTGTAGGCAACCCCAGTATTATTAACATTAGTCGGAATGTTGGTGTCATCTTCTCCATGTTTTATCCAAGTAGTATAATTCTTATCAATTCCAAACCTGTGCAAGTCATGTCATACATCATCTACACTAAGAGATACGTGGTTCACACACCGAACACATGGACATGAAATTGAAATTGGTGGTGATGTTTCCTTGCAATTACGAACTGCATAATCTAGAAATTCCTTAACACCATCTTTATGTGCTTTACTTCACATGCCGCCTACTAACATCCAAGACTTATCCATCTTCCAGCCTGATATTAATGAAGCTTTTTGGTAGGATTGATTAGCCGGTAGCAAGATTTTTTAGGGTTTGGTGAGATTGTGAGATTTTAAAAAATATTAGAAGAGGTGCAATTATCTTCTCATAACAGTAGAGGCGCTTGTGATTATAAAAATATTAGAAGAGGTTATATTATGTTCTCAGGGTGTAGCTCAAACGGTTGAGGCGCTTGTGATTAAACATAGATTGCAATTGTCGTTGGTTCGAAACTCAGGAACATATTTTTATTAAATTTTTATATTAAACCATTTGTAGCTACATCAAAGCCCTAAATTATTATAAGAGGTTCTATTATGTTCTTAGGGAGTAGCACAAACGGTCGAGGCGCTTGTGATTAAACATAGATTGCAATTTTCGCGGGTTCGGAACTCAGGAACATATTTTTATATTAACCTTTTTGCAGCAACATCAAAGCCCTAAAATTAAGTAACAAAACTGATGGAAATACAGTTTGTTAACTTTTCTCTGATTACAAAACTAATTAAAAGCCCCAAAAACAACAAACACCAAAATATTACAGTTTCTTAGCTTTTTACTCAGATTACAAAACTAATTAAAAGCCCTAAAAACAACAAGAAGCAAATAAAATACAATTTCTTCACTTTTTTTCTGATTCAATCCGTGAAGCTACACTCCTTGCAAGTTGATCCTCTAATGAGTTATTTGCCCTTATCAAGAGAGGAATTATGTCTGTACATCTTGTGCACACACCAGATCTTGTGGACGAACAACAATTAGACCATATAAAGAAATCACATTTTTTTCCCTAAATTAAATAAATAGAGTCTAGGGTCAACAATCAACATAGAGACGGGATGAATTCCAACTATATTTTCAATTTCACTAACCTGAGATGCATAATTGTGGAACCTCCGACCTGGATTTATGGTGGTCCTTGATGTTCTTAGAATGGCTTTTTTGGGTTCAGGTGGTCATGATGCTGGTGGACGGTAGCGGAGGTGTGGTGGCTCATGGTGGCGGATGTGTGGTGGTGGGTGGTGGTGGCGGGTAGTGGCTGGTGGTGGTGGTCACGGGTGGTTGTGGCGGAGGTGTGGTGGGTGGTGGTGGCAGAGGCGGTTGTGGTGGTGGTGGTGGGTGGTGTTAATGCTTATGTTGGTGGCGGTGATGGGTAGTCATGATGGTGGTGGGGTGGGTGGTTGTGGTGTGTGGTAGTGGTTGGTGCTGGAGGTCGTTGTGCTTGGTGCTAGAGGTAGTGGTGGTTGATGCCAGTGGTTGTGGCGAATGTGGGCGGTGGGTGGTGTGTAGTATGATTGAGGATATGTAACCCATGAGAAGATGACGGTGCTATCTCGTATGTTGACCTTGATGATTAGCCCAATTATGATGACGACGATGCTAATATAATGATACTCACATGAATATATGGATATGACAACCCGTATGATCGACGACGACCTACGATGATCATACTGATGGTAGCCCGTACGACTGATGATGTCGTTTGATGACGACAACAATTCATGAGATGGTGTCGACAGTAATCGCTAATATTGCGCGTTTTGTTTACGAGATAACCTATACGATGCTGACTACAACCCGTACATGGCAATAGGCCATATATATTTTGGTGTTGATGATGCTGATGACGATGATGACACTGATAACGAGATAAATGTTCCCCGTATGATCGACGCCGACTATGATAGCCTATACAATGACCACGTTGATTACCCGCATGACTGATGATGATGCCGTTTCATGTCAACAGTGATCTATGATTATGATGATGATGATAACCACTATAACACATGATAATGATGATAACTTTACGATATTGATCATCAGCATAACACATATTGTGATGATGATAACCTAGAAGATGATAATAACGACGACGATGATGATGATTCAGATAATTAAGATGATGATGATTATTATTATAGCCCATATATATCAGGATGACGATACGATAATGCCTTAGCCGTGTAGTATATACCATATATAAAACATGTCACCCATAGGTCACATCCAATAAACTAACAAATAGTGCGATCTCGACATCTATAAACCTAGCTTACAGGTCTTATGGTCCATGGGTGCTACAGGACATTTTAACCCATGGTCGTTTTTTATAATCTATATTATGTAACGTTTTTATGTAACTTTGTTTATAATATTATATATACGTTAAACTCAGGTATTGTTTTTTCTAAGGCTAACAATGTGGTACATGTTATATTTTTATTTATTTCTGGTTATGGTTTACTATAAAGTTTTTATAACAAGTCCATTGGTTATATTGTGTTTTTATAACTTATTGAGGATAAAAGGGTGACAAAAGCTCCAATTTACTTCAATTAGCTCCAAATTAGTTCAAATTATTCAAAAACTCCAAAATATTTGGCGGTAGAATTAATGTATTAGATTAACACTCCAAAATCAAATTTCACTCCAAATTAATTAAAACGTTTCCACTCCACAAATCAAATCTGTGAAGAAACAATCGAAGATGAAGCTTATTGATGAACCAATGATCGGTGAAGAACATGATTTATACCTCGATGAGGACGCTCAATCAGATGACACTGGAGACTACTCCAGCGAGGAACCCAACAACGACGACGCTCAAGGAGACGTCGATATAGTGACGGAGGCTATCGAACCCATCAACAGTTTGGAGGCTATCAAACCTATCAACAGTTTGGCTACTACGAAAAAACCTACAAGGGGGCTGACGACGTTAGCTAAGCTACGCACCGATTATGCAAACTCTGGTGGTGTCAAACTAGTATTGGAGCTTGATAATCTGGGTAGGTTCACTGGCCAAACCAGATCAAAATTTCCAATTTTTTTAGGGGATGTTGTAAAGGAAATGGCTGGCTTGAGACATTTAAGTTAGAAGAAGGTCACAAAGGAGCTTAGAGATAAGTTGTAGGAACAAATAACGGTCATTATTTAATTTTATTTGTGCATTTTATGTTGTTTGATGATTCATTTTTGTGCATTTTATGTTGTTAAAAGGATTTTTGACTTCTAAAAATTATTTATGTTTGGTAAAAGTGGTTTTCCATACATCTATGCAGAAATATTTTGAGAGGTAATTTATGTTTCATGGTCTAGGCCACTATTTGTAGAAGTAATTTACCTCTACTGTATTATATTATGCAGAAATATTTTGAGATTGAGGCGTGTCACAAGCCTTCTGCGATGAATCGGCTTAGACACCTTCTTCGGAATTTCCGAAGAAAAATGTATGCCAAATACATTATACCGAACATCGGTAAACCTCTGAAGCTGAATGCGATACCCAAAGGACACAGGACAATGATCAAGAAAGAAGACCGGGATTGCTTCATTGAGTACACACAATCAGAGCAGTTTCAGGTATAAATAATCTACTCTTGCTGCGAACGTAGATTGATCGACTATACAAGGTTAATGTTTTTTTAAATATAATGAAATAATTATAATGTGTGGTTTAAGAAACACTCGGCTTCAACAAAGGGAGCCCGAGCAAAGAATGTTTTTGATCATCACATGGGATGAGGGGGTTATTCCTACCTTCAAGAGAAACTGGTAATCACCTCACTCTCAAGTTCAATGATTTGTTGGTTATGTGTCTAATGCATGACCGTCAGCTGCTTTCTCTTGAATATTTTACAAGGTCCAAAACAAGAAACTTGCACCGGATGAGACGGCCGGCCGTGCATTAATGTGGATGAAAGCAAGGGAGGACAAAAATGGTGCATACAAGAATGTTGTTGTCGAAGACATGGCAACCAAATTAGTATGTTTTAGTATTCGAGTTTTTAAATTATGTTAAAGTCAATTCATTGCCACACACACACCCTTTTAGTGGCATCAAACAAACTTGAGTTTGTCTAACTTGTCTCAAAACTTGATGTGGATACAACTACTGGTTAGGATGGTCAACAGCAGTACTACCAAACCAGCAGTTGTTTATTTACTTACAGTAGTTTATCAAGTACTAGGGTTATTGGACAGAATACTTTTTACTGGGTGTGATTGGTTTATTTAGTTAAACAAGTACTAGTATCATTTCACTAACATGAAAGGAATGCACAGAACTATTGTTTTTTTAAGAACTGCAGCTCATGAAATCTGACGTTTTATGCTTGTAAGGAATCGACAGTTTGACATTTGTTTTCTTGCAAATTCAGCATGAACAGCAGATCGCCTCCAGAGCCCTGATACTTGAACCGTGCACAGATGTCATCACCTTAGTAGCTGGCAAAGAGAAAGGTGGGTTTTTGAAAGGGATTGGGTACGGATTGACAGCAGGTAAATGTTGGGGTGTGAGTCGGGTAAATGGCTTGTTTAAGGAACGGATTGCCCAACTTGAGTATGAGGCAGTGCAGAGAGATGAAGTAGTGAACAAGTTGACAGCTCTACTTGAATCCACGAATGCTATGCTAGCAATCCGTGATAAGGACTAGTTAGCATTTGAGGCCAGGTTTAGACATCTCGAAGGAATGTTGTCGGAAAGTCAAGTAAATGATGTATGTTACATATAAACATATTAATTAATGCATTCAACATACATAATTGGCATTGTTTGTTGTCACAATTCGTAGGTAAATGTTGTTCCCATTTAGGTTGGTTCTAACCAAAGTACTAGTGCTGTGGGGCAAAATAAAATGCCAGCACCAGTAAGTATTAACGACTTTTCTTTGTATATAACAACTTTCCATGTGATTTTTCATTTTTCATATCCTAATAAATTGATTTGCAGGCCAGTTCTGTGAGAAACATCCTTACCTCAGGTGAGGTTGTGCAACAAGAATCTGCTCCTCAGGTTAGCATTTGACAGTTTGATTCATTTTTTTAATAATTAACTTTCTATGTGAGTGTGCTGATTTTGCGTAAGTTAATTGTAGGCCAAGTTTGTGGATCAAATAGTTCTCCAAACGGTACTCACCCCCCATAGCGCGACATCAGTAAGTATTTGACAATTTCGGTACTTTTTATAATTTGTTTCCAATGTGAGTGTGTTCATTTTCTATTACCTATTTTCAGGCCAAGTCCGTGGACACAAATGTTGACCAAATGGTAGTCGATCCCCAGATCGCGACATCAGCAAGTATTTGGCAATTTCAGTTTTTATATTTTATAACCTAATAAGTCTAACAATTCTAATTTCTTTTATATTACCAATGAAGCCTGTAGAGAACAATGTTGACCAAACAGCAACACAACTACACCCCACTCTGGATAGTAACGGCTCCAAAAAACCAACAGTACTTGCAGTTTCATATTTTTTGTTCCGAGTTTTCCATTTAATTGTTGATTGATTTCCGTCCATAAGTGGATTTATTGAATGGTTTTTAGGTAAAACGGATAATTCATAAAAGAAAAGGTGATGAATCTACAGATGAAGCTTCCCTATAATCTACAAAGGAGTGTTTGAGGGGCAAGTAAACATTTTCAGCCACATTTAATGTAACATCCAGTCTCTATATGATATAATTAGCCACACTATCATTAAATCGAAGTGGCCATTGCATTTCTATAGCCACACAATATAGGTCACAATTCTCGCTTACCACAACCATATTGGCCACATTATTATAAAAATCATGTGGCTGAAACATGAATTCATGTGGATCTATACGTGCAATGGTCACACCTAGTAAATAGACATGTGGCAATTTTCTACCGTTTAGCCACACTTATTGGAGAGGCTTCATGATGGCCAGCAACTAATGCTAGTACCCTTTAGCCACACTTATAACCATATAAGGCCACTAAAAAATGTGTGTGGCCATATGATACCTACGATGTCGCGACCTTTTGGTCACACATAACCTGAACCAGACGTGTGGCTAAAGGCCTACGGCCACACTTTTTTCGTGTGACCGAAGGTCATTTTTCACGTAGTGTCCCCTTTGTCTCGTGCTCTTTGTCTTCGTTCACTTGAATCTCTGTGTCTTCCAGTCCGCACAACTATAAGCTCCAAACACATGGCAAACACGCACCACACATTGAAATTGCATAGCAAGCTCGTAATCCTTCATATCTGCAATTCAGATCTCGCTTTTGAATAATGTGTCGTTGTCAGACTCTGATAAATAAACCAACCACATTGGGTCAATTAATCGTATGAACTCTGTCTTCAATCCCGTACCTAGTACGATAATGGCGTCACTGGTGTGGTTGTCGTAGTACCACCGATTGAATGTCTTGTAAAGGATCTGGGGAAAAGTCTTTTCATGCACACGCTTCATAGTTCGCGGTGACTTTACTTTTAAGACAAGCTTTCTCCAACTCCTTCTTGGATCAAACTCGTGAATATTACGAGTAGGAATATGTGGTTTAAAAAATTTAAATCAATGATTTACCTTAAACAACATGTGTTGATGAAACCATCCCGCCATTTGATCACCACCTCGATTTAAGAAAAATGTAAACTTGAATATAAACGAGTTGTTTGGAATGAATCAAGATAAACAAGTGACATTCAGACCGTATTTAAGCAAGAAAAAGAAGTTGTTATGACCCAGAACACATTTTATCAGTAAAACGGGCATAAGAGGGTTTAAAGGTAACATTTATAATGGAAAGGCATGAAAACCAGTTTTGAATCGAATTCTTGAGAATTCGACCCGTTTAACGAAAACTCAATTCGATTGGTTTTCCAAAAACTCGACTTGATTCGTTTGAAAACCCGATTTTATTAGTTTTCCAAAAACTCGACTCGATTCGTTTGAAAACTTGATTCGATTGGTTTTTCAAAAACACGACTCGATTCATTTGAAAACTCGGTTGGATTAGTTTTCCAGAAACTCAACTCGATTCGTTTGAAAACTCAATTCGATTGGTTTTCCGGAAACTCGACTCGATTTATTTGAAAAATCGATTCTATTGGTTTTCCAGAAACTCGAATCGATTCGTTTGAAAACTCGATACGATTGGCTTTCCAAAAACTCAACTTGATTCGTTTTAATACTCGAATTAATTTGTTTCTCTAAAAACTCGACTTGATTCATTTTCTGATGAGTTTTTTTAACCCTAGCCAAGGGCTCTGCCCCTTGGACCCTGCTAGGGGATACCGCACCTAGGACCCAGCTGCCAGGGGCGCTACTCCCGAACCCTCGTTTGTTAGGGTTTCATTAACCTACAAATATGATCTGGTTAGGGTAGTTAAGTGATGTTTGTAATTGTTATACAGGTAGTCATGCCCATTTGAGAAGAGGTGTGACTATCAACTCAAAAAGAAACAGAACTTAGGTGAGTTTCTAGCTTCATTTCCTTGTTATGTTTTTAGGGTTGTATGCATACTTGATGTGATTAGCTAGTACACTTACCTTAAGTGATAAGTGTATGATATGTGTATGTTTTATGAATGATATATGGATGATATAGAAATTTCTAGAATTATGTATGTGAGTATATATATATAAGGAAATGTATCTATGGTCGTATGGAAAGCATGGACCAGACCCTAGTAGTATCTGTGAGGATGGTTGTACGGTTTTGTGATTCGAGGGCGGCAGTCTATGATGAGGGTGGCAGACCCAAATAATATCTATGAAAGGTGGGTGGCAGACCCTAATAGTATCTATGAAAGGAGGGTGCCAGACCCTAATAATATATGTGAGGTTATAGGGCGAAAGGCTTTTTAAAACGTAGAATTATGTATGTACCAAGTAAGTTAAAATAGGAAAGTATGAAGGTATGACAATATATGAAGGAATAAAAGAATGAATGTAGGTATGTACGTATGTACGTATGTATTTATGAAAGAAAGTTAAAAAGGTTAAGTATGTAATATGTATGTTCGGAAACGTATATGTAAGTATATGAATGTAATGCATGCTGCCTAATTATCTAAAACTCACTCAGTGTAGCTGACTTTTAGCATGCATGCAGGTAAATAGGCTAGGGCAGCTAGCTTGTGGGAGACACATGGCATTGAGCTGAAGAGGCTGACATCTTAAGAAGAATGTTATGATGTTTTAATATGATGATTTTTGTTAAGTTTTAAGACAAGTGTTTGATAGTTATGATGAGATTAAAATGATTATCTAATATATGGTTGAAGTTTAATGTTTCCGTGAAAGGTTTAATTCACTCCGATATTTAGAACTGTGTTTATAAGTTAATTCAACACCAATGTAGGACACCAGGCTTGGGGCCTTACATAACAATTTCCCATGACACGTTGTGTTGTACACCACAACATATTTAACCATGTTTATGAAGGTTGTTAACTATTGCATCTGACTGCTCCATAAAATTAATATGCCATCTTACATAAAATGTACCCCAAAGTTGATTTCTTATGATCTTTGCATTTAGCAAAAGTTATAATCATAATACTTAACTAGTTCCAAAATATTAGTTATTGTGTATGTCAATTTATAGTCTTCCGTTCCTTATAGATATCACAATACTTTCTTTGTTGTCTTTTAATGATCTAGATCAAGATTAGATTGATACTGACCTAGCATTCGAGCAATATATGTGATACATGAACGAGTATAGACTTGAGCATACATCACGATTATTACTACAAAAGCAAAAGGTATCAATCTCATTTACTCCTTAACCTCTATTTTGAACATTAAAACGAATTGAAAACATATCCTTAAATTATTGGAGCAACTAATGGATAGCAACATTGCATGTTATATCGTTCAAGAACATGATAAATATAAGCCTTCCAGGATAGACCTAATACCCCATTGGTATGAGCATGTTTTGTTTTAATACCTTTTGCGTGGCTTCTCCGATATCTTTGATGTATGCTCAAGTCTATACATGTCCATGTATCACATATATTTCTCCTTCTTAATCTCTATTTTGAACATTAAAATGAAATGAAAACATATCTTTAAATTACTTAAGCAACTAATGGATATCAACATTGCATGTTATATCGTGCAAGAACACGATAAATATAAGCCTTCCGGGATAGACCTAATATCCCATTTGTATGATCTTGTTGTGTTTTAATGCCTTTTACGTACTTGGCTTCTCCGATATCTTTCATATCAAAATTAAGCGAGTATAATCCTTTGACTCATGCACTAAATCTAAACTATTATTTGCTAAAAGGATATCATCCATATAAAGGAAAAAGTATAGCAAAGTTGCTCTCACTCATTTTGAGGCATGTGCATTGATCCACTTCATTTTTTATGAAGCCTTGATTCTTGACGATCTCATCAACTTTAAGTACCACTAACATAATGCATGTTTACATATTAAGATTTTGTAACCTTTAGACTTTTAGAGCCTTCTGGTTAAGTTATGAACACATCCTTATATGAGTCACTATTAAGGAAAGTGGTTTTGACATCCATTTGAAGTAGCGGTAAGTAAAATGAGATATTAATATAATAATGGTCCTCAAGAAACCATTTAGTGATACATATGTGAAGGTTTCTTGATAACAATTCCCTCATTTTAAGTATAGCCTTTAGAATCCAATCTTGCTTTATAGTGTTCGGCATTTCCTTTAGGATCTAATTTGGTTTTGTATACCCATTTACATCCAATGGGTTTTATACTCTCAGGTAACTTTACCAATTCCCAAACTTCATCCGAACTCATGGAATTAAGCTTATCAATCGTAGCGTGATTGCATTTAGAAGATGAATCACTACTAATGACTTCATTAATTATAAAAGGTTGGATCAATAGTCTTTCCTAAATGCAAATTAACTTTATTAATGTACGTTACATAATCACCAATATTACTAGGCCATTTAGACCTTGATGACCGCCTTAGTTGATTTTTATGTTCAACAAGCTCATTTACATGTTCATGGATTCGGACTTGCTCTTGTAGATTTAATGTGCCTTCATTCTTAGGATATTATGAGCATTATTAGTTTATGAGAAAACATGAGATGATGCGGTATCAATACAAGAGGTGCAATAAGAGGAAAACTTGAAGAGCTGCCCCCACCCCCCCCCCACCCTTTCTCTTACACTTCTTGTAAGTTAAAACTTCACTTTCACTGCTTCCGCTAATCTTATAGTTCTCCAAAAAAACTCAGCATGATAAGTTTCTACCACGTAAGTAACATGGGAAGGGAAATAAAATCTAAGTCCCTTTAATTCTTCGGGATATTATATAAAGTAGAATGACGGTCCTCATGTCAAGTTTCTTTTGTAAATGATTATAAAGTTTAGCTTCAGCATGAAAACATCATACTTTCATGTACCTTAAACTTGGATTCTTTCGTGTCCAAATCTCTAAAGTAGTTATACAGACAAACTTAGAAGGAACCATATTCAGTATATGAATTGTTGTCCAAGTAGAGGTGTTCTTCGAGTTATTTATTCGGGTTTCGGTTTGTTCGGGTCGAGTTGTTCAGGTTAGAGCTCAAACCAAATTGACCCAAGAACCGACCCAAATAAGTTCGGTTTGTTCCGGTTTCAGGTTAAACGGATCGGGTAAATTCGGGTCGGGTTTCAAGTTAAACTAATTAAAAAAATTTATCCACCTTTAACAATTTCATAAATTAAAAAACCATATTCCAAGCTATTATAAAACCATAATATACAGCCATATTCCACAATAACATATATTATTTAGCAAAACATGGAATTTATCATACAGACATACATTAGACGGGATGGAGTGTTGTAGCCTATGGATCAATACTTGTGTAAATTGAAGAAACATGCTCGATACATATTGGTTTAAATACTATATTCTTTAATTTTTTGAATTGAAGAAACATTCGCAATATGCTTTATGGTAATTTATACATTGGGACCCAATGTGATAGATCCAATACTAATTGGAGTCTTGAGAACAGGCTAACAAGAATACATAAGGTCACTCTGTTACTTTATCGCTAAACTACCCTATAAAAATTAGGGATACATGCGTCGATGTATTATAGTTCGGGTTATTCGGGTCAACCCAAATACCGACCCGAATATTTTATCTCGGGTTTAAGTTAGGAGTCTAATCGCGGGTGAATCCGGGTCTATTCGGGTCTTGGGTCGTGTAAGGCCCCGTTACCGGTAGCCCTACTTTCGTGTTGGATTTACTCATAAACACAGTTCTAAATATCAGAGTTAATTAAAACATTTACGCGGAATATAAAACTTTCATAAAACTTTACATAATTCATAACTTGTCTCAAAACATCCTTTGTCTTTCAACATTAAAGCATTAAAATTAAAACATCATAAGTCTTCAGATGCCAGATTCTTGTTCAGTGCCATGTGTCTCCTCAAGCGAGCTGCCTCATCCTACTCACCTGCGTGCATACTAAAAGTCAGCTACGCTGAGTGAGTTCTAGTTAATCACATAATCATACAATACATTCTTACGCTTCATACTTAATCTCTTAACTTTCTTTCATATACACCTAAGTGCTTTCACTTTCATTTTTTACTTTCATACTTTCTTTACATACATAATAATACTTTTTAAAGAGCCTTTCGCCCTATAACCTCACAGATATTATAAGGGTCTGGTCCCTAGTTTTCGAATATTAGAAGGGTTCGATTCCCTAACATCACAGATATTATAAGGGTCTGGTCCCTATCATCACAGATATTATAAGGGTCTGGTCCCTAGTTTTCGAATATTAGAAGGGTTCGATTCCCTAACATCACAGATATTATAAGGGTTCGATCTAAACTATTATTTGCTAAAAGGATATCATCCATATAAAGGAAAAAGTATAGCCAAGTTGCTCTCACTCATTTTGAGGCATGTGCATTGATCCACTTCATTTTTTATGAAGCCTTGATTCTTGACGATCTCATCAACTTTAAGTACCACTAACATAATGCATGTTTACATATTAAGATTTTGTAACCTTTAGACTTTTAGAGCCTTCTGGTTAAGTTATGAACACATCCTTATATGAGTCACTATTAAGGAAAGTGGTTTTGACATCCATTTGAAGTAGCGGTAAGTAAAATGAGATATTAATATAATAATGGTCCTCAAGAAACCATTTAGTGATACATATGTGAAGGTTTCTTGATAACAATTCCCTCATTTTAAGTATAGCCTTTAGAATCCAATCTTGCTTTATAGTGTTCGGCATTTCCTTTAGGATCTAATTTGGTTTTGTATACCCATTTACATCCAATGGGTTTTATACTCTCAGGTAACTTTACCAATTCCCAAACTTCATCCGAACTCATGGAATTAAGCTTATCAATCGTAGCGTGATTGCATTTAGAAGATGAATCACTACTAATGACTTCATTAATTATAAAAGGTTGGATCAATAGTCTTTCCTAAATGCAAATTAACTTTATTAATGTACGTTACATAATCACCAATATTACTAGGCCATTTAGACCTTGATGACCGCCTTAGTTGATTTTTATGTTCAACAAGCTCATTTACATGTTCATGGATTCGGACTTGCTCTTGTAGATTTAATGTGCCTTCATTCTTAGGATATTATGAGCATTATTAGTTTATGAGAAAACATGAGATGATGCGGTATCAATACAAGAGGTGCAATAAGAGGAAAACTTGAAGAGCTGCCCCCACCCCCCCCCCCCACCCTTTCTCTTACACTTCTTGTAAGTTAAAACTTCACTTTCACTGCTTCCGCTAATCTTATAGTTCTCCAAAAAAACTCAGCATGATAAGTTTCTACCATGTAAGTAACATGGGAAGGGAAATAAAATCTAAGTCCCTTTAATTCTTCGGGATATTATATAAAGTAGAATGACGGTCCTCATGTCAAGTTTCTTTTGTAAATGATTATAAAGTTTAGCTTCAGCATGAAAACATCATACTTTCATGTACCTTAAACTTGGATTCTTTCGTGTCCAAATCTCTAAAGTAGTTATACAGACAAACTTAGAAGGAACCATATTCAGTATATGAATTGTTGTCCAAGTAGAGGTGTTCTTCGAGTTATTTATTCGGGTTTCGGTTTGTTCGGGTCGAGTTGTTCGGGTTTGAGCTCAAACCAAATTGACCCAAGAACCGACCCAAATAAGTTCGGTTTGTTCCGGTTTCAGGTTAAACGGATCGGGTAAATTCGGGTCGGGTTTCGAGTTAAACTAATTAAAAAAATTTATCCACCTTTAACAATATCATAAATTAAAAAACCATATACCAAGCCATTATAAAACCATAATATACAGCCATATTCCACAATAACATATATTATTTAGCAAAACATGGAATTTATCATACAGACATACATTAGACGGGATGGAGTGTTGTAGCCTATGGATCAATACTTGTGTAAATTGAAGAAAAATGCTCGATACATATTGGTTTAAATACTATATTCTTTAATTTTTTGAATTGAAGAAACATTCGCAATATGCTTTATGGTAATTTATACATTGGGACCCAATGTGATAAATCCAATACTAATTGGAGTCTTGAGAACAGGCTAACAAGAATATATAAGGTCACTCTGTTACTTTATCGCTAAACTACCCTATAAAAATTAGGGATACATGCGTCGATGTATTATAGTTCGGGTTATTCGGGTCAACCCAAATACCGACCCGAATATTTTATCTCGGGTTTAAGTTAGGAGTCTAATCGCGGGTGAATCCGGGTCTATTCGGGTCTTGGGTCGTGTAAGGCCCCGTTACCGGTAGCCCTACTTTCGTGTTGGATTTACTCATAAACACAGTTCTAAATATCAAAGTTAATTAAAACATTTACGCGGAATATAAAACTTTCATAAAACTTTACATAATTCATAACTTGTCTCAAAACATCCTTTGTCTTTCAACATTAAAGCATTAAAATTAAAACATCATAAGTCTTCAGATGCCAGATTCTTGTTCAGTGCCATGTGTCTCCTCAAGCGAGCTGCCTCATCCTACTCACCTGCGTGCATACTAAAAGCCAGCTACGCTGAGTGAGTTCTAGTTAATCACATAATCATACAATACATTCTTACGCTTCATACTTAATCTCTTAACTTTCTTTCATATACACCTAAGTGCTTTCACTTTCATTTTTTACTTTCATACTTTCTTTACATACATAATCATACTTTTTAAAGAGCCTTTCGCCCTATAACCTCACAGATATTATAAGGGTCTGGTCCCTAGTTTTTGAATATTAGAAGGGTTCGATTCCCTAACATCACAGATATTATAAGGGTCTGGTCCCTATCATCACAGATATTATAAGGGTCTGGTCCCTAGTTTTCGAATATTAGAAGGGTTCGATTCCCTAACATCACAGATATTATAAGGGTCTGGTCTCTATCATCACAGATATTATAAGGGTCTGGTCCCTAGTTATCGAATATTAGAAGGGTTCGATTCCCTAACATCACAGATATTATAAGGGTCTGGTCCCTGTCATCACAGATATTATAAGGGTCTGGTCCCTAGTTTTCGAATATTAGAAGGGTTCGATTCCCCTTTCGTTACCATACAACCATACACCATTCCTCGAGTATTAGTAGGGCTCGGTACCCTCTTTGTAACCATACAACCATACATCATACCTTGAGTATTATTAGGGCTCGGTACCCTTTTCGTAACCATACATTATCATTTCTTTCTTCTATTATCTCTATCATGTTCATACACATAAACATACATAACATACTTACCTTATACATAGCGTTACAACCTGACAGTACGTGCAATATCCGAAGATCGTTCACGTACTATCAAGCAATCATTCATACATTTCACATTATCCACATAAGGCATACACTTATCTCTTAGGATAAGTGTATTAACAAACATATTGAGTATGCACACAGCCCCGAAAACGTAAGACATAAATGGGGCTAGAAACTCACCTGAACACGGTTACGTTCTCCGTTGATCGTAATCCCTTTCTTCAGTTGTGCACGTCTGACTGTATAACAAGTATACATATCAATTTAACTATCACTACTTATAACATCTTTCTAGTCTTAATTACTACCCACAACGAACGGGGGTCCGGGGGCAGCGTCCCTGGCAGCGGGGTCTAGGGGCGGCAGCCCCTAGCAGGGTCCAAGCGGCAGAGCCCCTGGCTGGGGTTGAGCTTGCTGAACCTAGTCTTAACTCCATGAGTGTTTTCCATCAACTCATCTTGCTGACCATAAATCCTTTCTTTCTTTACTAACCCTTCATCTACTAACACTTCTGACTGCACCTTGATGATTTCTTCAAAAAGACTCGGGTTCATGATCAACTTGTATGACTTCACTGTTGCAAGGACTTCCTCATTCTTACGACTTAACGCATCAGCGACCACGTTAGCTTTACCGGGGTAATACTTAATCTCACAGTCGTAATCCTTTATCAATTCTAACTATCTTCTCTGCCTCATGTTCAATTCTTTCTGCTCGAAGAAGTACTTTAAACTCTTATGATCGGTATAGATAGTACACTTAGTGCCGTACAGATAATGCCTCCATATCTTAAGAGCATGCACTACAGCTGCTAACTCCAAATCATGCGTCAGATAAGTACTCTCATGGACCTTCAACTGTCTAGACGCGTAGGCTATCACCTTCCCTCGTTGCATCAACACGCAACCTAACCCTTGATGCGAGGAATCAGCACAAACAACAAAATCCTCATCACCATCGGGTAAAGTAAGGATTGGAGCTTGCGTGAGTCTCTTCTTCAATTCTTCAAAGGCTTCCTCCTGAAACTTTCCCCAACTGAATACTATCGACTTTCGGGTCATACCGGTCAGCGGTGCGGCTATCTTGGAGAAACCTTCGATGAATCTCCTCTAGTAGCCAGCTAACCCTAGGAAGCTTCGTATATCAGTCGGATTCTGCGGAGTCTTCCAATTCATTATCGCTTCAATCTTAGCTGGGTCCACGGTAATCCCCTCCGGATTAACCACATGACCTAAAAATTGCACTTCTCTTAACCAGAACGCGCACTTCGAAAACTTGGCGTACAACTTCTCTTTCTTCAGAACTTCCAATACCTCTCTCAGATGCTCGGCATGGTCAGACTCACTCTTTGAATAAATCAATATATCGTCAATGTAGACGATAACCGACTTATCCAACATCGGCCGACACACCCTATTCATCATGTCTATAAATGCTGCAGGAGCATTTGTTAGACCGAATGACATTACGAGGAACTCGTAGTCTCCATACCGCGTTCGGAACGCTGTCTTAGGGATGTCTGCCTCTTTCACCTTCAGCTGATGGTAGCCTGATCTGAGATCTATTCGTGAGAACCAACTTGAACCTTGCAGTTGGTCAAACAGATCATCAATCCTTGGCAACGGATATCTATTCTTTACCGTAAGCTTATTCAACTCACGATAGTCTATGCACATCCTCATACTTCCATCCTTCTTTTTCACGAACAATACTGGTGCGCCCCACGGGGAAACACTCGGTCTTATGAAACCCTTGTCGAGGAGTTCTTGCAGTTGGGACATCAACTCCTTCATCTCAGACGGTGCTAGACGGTAAGGCTCCTTTGCGACAGGTTGGGCTCCTGGTATTAAATCTATCTGAAATTCTATCTCTCGCTCCGGTGGCAACCCCGGAAGATCCTCAGGGAATACTTCTGGGTAGTCGCGCACAATAGGAACATCTTTCATCTCTTTCGTCTCGGCCGTAGCGTTGACGACATACGCCAGGTAGGCATAACACCCTCACCTTAGCAAACCCTCGGCTTTCATCATCGAAATGACATTAAGCCCAGAACTTTCCTTATCACCATAAACCGTCACCGCACTACCATCCAATGACTTTAACCTTATCATCCTACTTTTACATACTATCTGAGCCTCAAACTCAGACAACCAATCCATACCCAAAACCACATCGAACCCTCCCAAGGTCATAACGTACAAGGTAACCGGGAACTCATGTCCCTCCAGTTCTATCCTACAGTCCTTAACCATTTTCATTATTTTAACCGAAGTTTCACTAGCGGTTTCTACTATAAGAGTCTCAGACACTCGGCAACATTTCATTTTAGCTAGTTTACTAAATGTTGTAGCTACAAAACTTCTATTCGCACCAGAATCAAATAATACGGCAGCAGAAATGCCGTTTACTAAGAACGTACCGGTCACAACATCAGGAATCTGTCTAGCTTGCTCTTGGGTCAACATGTAGGCCCTAGTCCTCGGCCTTGCTTGTTCAGCACCTTTCATCCCACTACCTCCAGCCTCACCTTCAGTGCACTCCCTTGCCATATGGCCTGGCTTGCCACATTTGTAACATGCTGGCTTTGCTCCGCACTTATTAGCATAGTGCCCTACCTTTCCGCACTTATAACAGACATTCAACCCCATTCTGCATTCGCCACCATGAGCCTTTCCACATTTGAGACAAACACCAGAATTTTTACCCCACTTGCACTCACCCCCATGCATCTTTCCGCAGGTTTTACACGATCTCTTCTCCCACACTCTCTGCTTCTTATCCTTGGGGTTCCACGACTGAGTACCGGGTCGTTTAGCAGAAGCGACCCATTTCTTCTCTTTCTTCTCATCTCCCACTACTACATCATCCGCAGCCAGGTCTGCATAGACCATTTCTGCGAGTTCAACAGCAGAATCGAAAGTAGCAGGTTTACTTGTCCTGACTAACATGCGGATTCTCTGTGGTAATCCCCTCACATAACACTTGATTCTCTTAGCCTCAGTGCTGACCATATCGGGTACCAACCTAGACATTCAGTTGAATTCTGTAGTGTACTCACGATGTGTCATCGTCCCAGCTTTCAAGTTTAGGAACTTCATCTCCGCCCTTTCAACCTCGGCGTCAGCACAGAACTTCTTCATTACTAACTCCTTCAGATCGTCCCACTTCATCTCTTTGATCTCTTCTCTGGTCTTCCTCTGCTCCACACTCTCCCACCAATACATAGCCTCATCTTCAAATGATTGAGTAGCATAACCTACCCGCTTGATCGGGACGGCACTCGCTAATGCGGATAACCTTATCCATGGCGGTTATCCACAGAAGAGTAGCGATTGCGTCTCCTAGACCAGTCAGCTTAGGCGGGTCACAACCTTTGAAGGACTTATAGTTGCAACCGCCTCGGCCCCTCTTCCTATCATCATCTTTCACAGACCTTACCTCACTTGAGTCACCTCTTTCCCTCTCGTCATCCTTCCTACCATTACCACCTGCCCCTTCAACAGTTCTTTCACGGCTTCCAGCAGACCTTCCCGGGGTAATATTTTTCACAGCAGTGGCTACAGCTTGAACAATAGCTGCTTGAATTGCGGGATCCAGTTGAACTCCTTCATTGTTTTCCGGGTTTCTTCCCGCTGCGCTTCCTTCAGCTTCGGTGTTGGAAGCTGTCTCAACCGAAGGTTGCTGGACACGACGAGGCCTGCCGCGTCGTCCAATGCGACCTCCAGCTCCAACAATGTCTCCAGCTCCAGCCATCGTATTCTAAAAGGGAAAACACAAACATCATCACTCAAGGAACTATCTAGTACAAGGATAGCAAGGCTAACAGGTAATAACAGTGGCCAACTGTGACTAGCTGATCACGTTGCTTTCCGTGTCCTATACACTTCCCTTTATGAGTCTATTTGTGCTGGTTCTACTTAAGCAGTTAGCCAAATCAACAATCAATTATTCCTATCCCTGCCGTTCACGTATCTTTTCTTTCTCATTAACATATATCATTTAATTATACACTTTACCTTTACTGATCTTGCTTGAGCGACACATGGCATTCTTGAACTGGCATCTTCTTTCCTTTCTTACTTATATCCCATACTCTGTCCGAGTCTAAGCATGTAGGATGCTTAAATCTCTCGAACTTTTCTCTGATACCAACTTGTAAGGCCCCATTACCGGTAGCCCTACTTTCGTGTTGGATTTACTCATAAACACAGTTCTAAATTTCAGAGTTAATTAAAACATTTACGCGGAATATAAAACTTTCATAAAACTTTACATAATTCATAACTTGTCTCAAAACATCCTTTGTCTTTCAACATTAAAGCATTAAAATTAAAACATCATAAGTCTTCAGATGCCAGATTCTTGTTCAGTGCCATGTGTCTCCTCAAGCGAGCTGCCTCATCCTACTCACCTGCGTGCATACTAAAAGTCAGCTACGCTGAGTGAGTTCTAGTTAATCACATAATCATACAATACATTCTTACGCTTCATACTTAATCTCTTAACTTTCTTTCATATACACCTAAGTGCTTTTACTTTCATTTATACTTTCATACTTTCTTTACATTCATAATCATACGTTCATTTTTACCTTCATGCTTTCCTTACATACATAATCATACTTTTTAAAGAGCCTTTCGCCCTATAACCTCACAGATATTATAAGGGTCTGGTCCCTAGTTTTCGAATATTAGAAGGGTTCGATTCCCTAACATCACAGATATTGTAAGGGTCTGGTCCCTATCATCACAGATATTATAAGGGTCTGGTCCCTAGTTTTCGAATATTAGAAGGGTTCGATTCCCTAACATCACAGATATTATAAGGGTCTGGTCCATATCATCACAGATATTATAAGGGTCTGGTCCCTAGTTTTCGAATATTAGAAGGGTTCGATTCCCTAACATCACAGATATTATAAGGGTCTGGTCCCTGTCATCACAGATATTATAAGGGTCTGGTCCCAAGTTTTCGAATATTAGAAGGGTTCGATTCCCTCTTCGTTACCATACAACCGTACACCATACCTCGAGTATTAGTAGGGCTCGGTACCCTCTTTGTAACCATACAACCATACATCATACCTCGAGTATTATTAGGGTGTACCCTTTTCGTAACCATACATTATCATTTCTTTCTTCTATTATCTCTATCATGTTCATACACATAAACATACATAACATACTTACCTTATACATAGCGTTACAACCTGACAGTACGTGCAATATCAGAAGATCGTTCACGTACTATCAAGCAATCATTCATACATTTCACATTATCCACATAAGGCATACACTTATCTCTTAGGATAAGTGTATTAACAAACATATTGAGTATGCACACAGCCCCGAAAACGTAACACATAAATGGGGCTAGAAACTCACCTGAACACGGTTACGTTCTCCGTTGATCGTAATCCCTTTCTTCAGTTGTGCACGGCTGACTGTATAACAAGTATACATATCAATTTAACTATCACTACTTATAACATCTTTCTAGTCTTAATTACTACCCACAATGAACGGGGGTCCGGGGGCAGCGCCCCTGGCAGCGGGGTCTAGGGGCGGCAGCCCCTAGCAGGGTCCAAGGGGCAGAGCCCCTGGCTGGGGTCGAGCTTGCTGAACCTAGTCTTAACTCCATGAGTGTTTTCCATCAACTCATCTTGGAAAAATTTTATTTCCATTAACTGTCTTAACACATTTTTCATTAGATTTTTAATTTATTTTCTAATCGAACTTGACTTTAGGCGAAGTTAACCTTAGGCGAACTTAGCTTTAGGCGAAGTTACCAGCTAGGCGAACTTAGCTTTACAGCGAAGTTGCCATCAGGCGAACTTGGCTTCAGGCGAAGTTGTCATCAGGCGAACTTGGCCTCAGGCGAAGTTACCAGTTAGGCGAACTTAACTTTACAGCGAAGTTGCCATCAGGCGAACTTAGCTTGCAGGCGAAGTTCATCAGGCGAACTTAGCTTGCAGGCGAAGTTCGTCGCTTGAAGGCGAAGTTGCCCAGATGAAGGCGAAGTTGCCCAGACAGCCGCTGTTTTAGTTTCTGATCGGCATTTCGAGCGATTTTAACACCCTTGCTATGGTTCAATATCACCCACTACGCTACCCGACCATTTTTGGTCGTTTATACACTAAAAAGCTTGGATCTTTAAACTTCAAAGATCAAGAATCATACCTTTTTGGGCTTGTTTGGATCTCGTTTACTTGCTTATCACCACTAATCGCTCTCTCTCTCACTCGGGTCTGTCGGATCTGCCCGGATCTGCCTTCGGTCCGGCGGCGAAGTTAGTGTGGTATGTGTGTGTTTTTGGAGTGTTAGGGAGTTTGGTGAAAAATGAAGATATTTTGGGATTTTGGGGGTATTTATATCCCTGAAATCCAATTCTCATTTAACCCCTCTCAATTAATCCAAGTCCAAGACCCGCTCCTTACCCGATATTAATTAATTACGCGAAATCACTAAACATAACTTCCTTTATTCATCATTAAAATTTTAGGATGTTACAGGTCGCTTCAGTTCAAGTTTGTTATTCGCGTACGGTTATAAAACGCACCCTTAGGCCTAAGAAAATTCTGATTTGTCTAGCTTCAATTTTTTATCCTCTTTTACACACTGTGACAATCGTCAGTTTCAGGTTAACTCCGTTAACTCAACTCCGTCAATTCAAACTTAAAGATCACGGAATCTATAACGCACACCTCATTACATTTAAACTAGGGTTTAAATGACGCTTGACACTTACTACATGTGTAGTCTTTCGGGAATTGCACCGAAATACAAACGAGTTGACGCAAACCATTGGTGAATAAACGAAAAACGTCAAAACAATAATTATGTGATAATTATGTGTTAGACTTATGTGTTATGTGATAACATTGTATAAAACACTAACTCAAGATGCAAACGAGATAATTTAAGCTAGAAAAGTGATAAATAGGTAGTTGAGGGACCTAGATGTAACATGTTATTATTATTAATAATAATAAACCCTAACTCTCTCTTCTCTCTTTCACTCTACCCGACGGCAGCCCTCCCCTCCCCTCTCTCGCGATCGGCAGCCTCACACACACACATATCACACCCGTTAAAGTTTGATTCTTCATAATCGGAGCATCCTACACTTGTTTCTAAGCACCTCTCACGTTTCTCTTGGTTATCTCTGCGTTTTTAAGGTATATATATGAAACCCTAACTATTGAATATTATATATTAAGTGTTTTATGATTGATTATGGCTAGAGGATGATTGATTATGTGTTAGTGATTGATATTGATAGTCATATGTGATTTTGAACGGTGAAAGATTGATGAATCATTAATTGTTTGTAAACCCTAAAGGGTTACTACTGATTTTTATGATTAATAATGTTTATTGCGTGTTTTGAGTTATGTCATATGCTTAGGATGCATGTTAGATGATTGTTTATGCTTGCTGAGTTTGACAGCAGTGATTGTTAAAATTGAACGGTGTGTAACTTGTTGAGTATATAAGCAAACTGAGCTAATTATGAGTCTACAAGGTATTACTCTGAGTCTAGTTTTCAGAAAGTCCAACCACGCCTAATTTGGAGGTGTTTTGGTTGGTCAAACGATTTAAATGCGATTAAAGGTCAAAACTGGTACTGGACAGATTGTAAGTTATGATTAAACAACTGTAACTAAATGTTAATGTAAGAATTTGTCACACCCCGACTAGGTAGTTGCGGAAGCGTAATACGGGAATGTAACAGATAACACTGGTATCAACAACATTGTTTATAAAGAAATTCATAAACTAATTTACATCATAATACATGGGTTGGTACTAAGTTTACAAACTAGATGAGAAAAACACATAACCGGTTTACGAGTTTTTATACAGTATTATATAAACGTCTATTCACAGCTATTCAACTTTCTTCCTAACACCAAGCATGTAAGCAAATCATTCCACTTTTGCTTTACCTGAAAAGCATGTTAAAACGGGTCAACTACGTCTAGTTGGTGAGTTTCAAGTTTCACGAGTATCAATGAAATCAGTACAAGAGTTCGTAAAGTTTTCAGTGTGTATGTATATATGTCTGTGTATGATGTATTATACTAAGCTACAAGTGAAACCGAAACGAGCTAAAACACATGGCCTCCACTGGCCATGCACTCCCGTTGGCATTTAACAGCCACTTTGCCCCAAGTATGTACTATGTCTAACACCACATAGCAGTATGTAAAAATATAATGACAATGTGCAACTGGGTTTACATATGTTCCGGCATACCCCTCCGGCTCTGTCAGTTAGGTTTGTCAAACCGATAGTACTATCCACACGTCACCGGCACGAAGTTAATCACTTGTGTTTGTGGGGACTTGTCAAGTGTTAGTACTTAGATAATCCATATCATCACACGTTTTCAAGTATATCAGTTTATGTAAACATGCTTTTCACCCCAAAAGTTCGTAAAACAGTTTAGAAAGTGGGGGTCGTGAAACTCACCTTATCGTATATCAATAAGTCAGATGCCTCGTTTATAGCCTGATTCCTATAAACGGTATCGTATCGTTAATACTAGTACAGTGTTCAAGCTAAGTCGGGCTGTATAGATAATCTGGGTATAGCTGTTAGGCCCAGAACATGACCATAGTCTTAGATTGTGACGTTGTATACTATGAAATGTTTAAAACTAGATTTGGCTCAGTTTCACCGTTTCCCGAGCCTAGCTCAGTTGATCGTTTATACGTTTCGGGATTAGGTAGGATCACATAAAACTTAAGTAAATATATTGATTAATAAAATAATTTGATTTATGAAAGAATCTTAAAGTTTCGGTGTCTGGTTTGATCGCAGGGTTCGTTTCCGTTTCCACACGGGTTTGATTATACAAAACGCGCACAATCCACCCGATTTGTCCGGAATTCTCGTAAAAAGTTCGTTTTTATCAATATCATTCAAAAATATGATATTTGACCACTTTTGACATTTTGACATACTAGTCAGTCCGTTAAACACAAAACTGCCGGTTTCGTTAAAACAATTATAATTTAAATCTTTGATTAATCATAACTAAATATGTACTTATATATAAATTATGTAAATTTTTGTAAAAATACATTATGACATGGAGAATTTTATAAAAATATTTTCAGAAATTTTATGATTAATTATTTATTTATAAAAATTCATTTAATAGGTTATAATCGTGTAATAAATGGCCCGTTTATATCAAACGACCTCCGAAAAATCCAATAATTTTTACAAATGGCCTCAATGTTATTACATAGCCCCTGCAAAATTTCCAGAACCTAACTCTTTTGACAAAATGCATTTTTGTGCGTTTTTCGGCTGTTAAAATTCGGTTAAGCCATGATCGCACAAACCATACTTAGACATTTCCAATGATTCCCAAACTTTACCAGTGATCTTACAATCAAATATTAAACTCCAAAACCAAGTTTCATAATTTTTCAATATGTTTAGCTATTTTTCCCAAATAAACGCTCATAAACGGAAATAAATTCACCAAATATTCTCCATTTATCGAAAAATTACCAAATTTGAACAGGGACTCATTTATATGATCCCTAATGTCCCTGAAAGTTTTCACAAGCTAAAAACAAGCACGTCACAACCTAATACTAAACAGCCCCTAAACGAGTGTTACGGGTTTACCTTGTCGGTTTTCGATGAATTTTGCTAGCTTAAACGACTTTCCGGGTCTCGGGTTGCAAACTCAGTATATCTACATGTCATATAACATCAAACCAAGCATAAATCATCCATGTAACAGCCTTGATAATTAGGGTTTCGGTTTTGGGTTCAAACCGAACTTTCTAACCGTAAAAACGTTGTATTCATGTTCTAATCCGCGTTTTTGACCAAAAAAGTATATGTTCCTGGTTTGTAAACATGTTTAACATCAAAACATGGTTTTACTTGATTTTTAGGGTTTTTGGATGGTTAAACATGTTTAAAACTAACTAAAACATGTTTATAAGTTAATTATACTTAATGAAATCAAGTTAAAAATGATGAAATAATCAAGATACCTAGAGTTTTGAAGGAGGGTTGATAGAGCAGAAGTTAGAGCTGCTTGGACTTCAAATGTTATGAATTAGAATGAATAAGAATCCTTAAAGTGTAAGTTATATAAAAGAAATGTGATGTTTGGTGGCTGGCGATCGGAAATCAATAAGAGCCCATAATTGGCTGTTTTGGCCCATTACTCTAATTATACAAGCCCAAACATGAAAAGCCCACTTCAAATTTAGTTCGGGTTCGGTTTTTCGCAAGAAAATTAATTCGGGTATGAGAAATAGCGCAAAAACGAGTGTTTTTCAGCTTATTTTTGTAAAATAAGAAAAACGTACTGACTCGTTGTAAAATACCAAAATTTTTTCACGGATTGCTTAGAACATGTCATATAAGTGTTTTATAAATCTTTTTCGGCTTAACGGATGCTACAATGCTTGTTTTGATATTAACGATTGCGTTTAAGCTTATAGCGTATCGATAAACGAAACCTTTTTCGTTTAAAGAGTTTTAAACGTACTGGGCCCTAAATATCAATATGTTAGCCTCTATAACATATATATAACTCGTATATGACCCCTCAGTATGTATACGGGTCATAGTTAGTATCGGTCGGTTACTCGTTTAAGCACTACGAATTAACCGATTTATCGTTTACTTGTTACGTAATGAATATAGTGTACCTAGTTTTATCATGAATGTCACATTCTCCCCCCGTTAAGAAATTTCGTCCCTGAAATTTAATGTGTCATCGGTTTTCTAGGGAACAGGTGTGGGTATTTCTTTCGGAATTCGTCCTTTCGTTCCCAAGTATATTCGGGTCCTTGTTTTGAATTCCACCGAACTTTTACCAATGAAATTTTGTTGTGTCGTAACTGTTTGGTTTTCCCGTCTACAATTTCTACCGGTTCCTCTACGAAGTTGAGCTTTTCGTTGATCTGAACATCTTCCAGTGGTACTATTGTCGTTTCATCAGTCAAACACTTTTTCAGATTCGATACATGAAACACGTCGTGAATAGTGCTCAGATCTAAGGGTAGTTTTAATCGGTAAGCTACGAGACCAATTTTTGCGATAATCTCAAAAGGTCCGATGTATCTCGGGGCTAGTTTACCAGTCTTTCCAAATCTTATAACACCCTTCCATGACGATACTTTTAAAAATACCTTATCACCTATTTCAAAAGATAACGGTTTTCTGCGAACATCGGCATAACTCTTTTGTCGGTCACGGGCTGCTTTCAATTTTTGTTTAACCTGGTGAATCTTATCGGTGGTTTCCTGAATTAAATCGGATCTTGAAATTTGAGTATCACCCACTTCTGTCCAACATAGTGGTGATCTACATTTTCGCCCGTATAGAGCTTCATAAGGTGCTGCTTGTATACTACTGTGATAACTGTTATTGTAAGAGAATTCAATGAGCGGGAGGTGTTGATCCCAATTCCCTTTGAAGTCCAGTACACAAGCACGAAGTAAATCTTCTAAGGTTTGGATGGTTCGTTCGGATTGACCATCAGTTTGGGGATGGTAAGCCGTACTTAGGTCGATTCGGGTTCCCAAGGCTTCCTGTACTGCTTACCAGAAATGTGAAGTAAAGTGACTGTCTCGATCGGAAATAATCGAAAGAGGTACTCCGTGTCGAGATACTATTTCATCGATGTAAATTTGAGCGAGTTTTTCGGTAGTGTAGTTGTTACGGATGGGAATAAAGTGTGCGGATTTGGTTAATCGGTCCACAATTACCCAAATTGCGTTGTGTCCTCGAGAGGTTTTAGGAAGGTGTGTCACAAAGTCCATGGTAATTTGTTCCCATTTCCATTGTGGGATTTCGGGTTGTTGTAACATTCCCGAAGGTTTTTGATATTCCGCCTTTACCCTTGCACATGTTGCACATTTACTTACATACACGGCTATATCCTTTTTCATACCAGGCCACCAGTAAAATTCTTTAACATCCTTATACATCTTATCAGCACCTGGATGAATAGAATATTTGGATTTGTGTGCTTCATCAAGTATCAGCTTTCGGAGTTTATGAAGTGTTGGAATCCAGACCCGGTTTTTGTAATAGTATACTTCATCAATTTTCTTCTCAAAATTTCTTTCATTTCCATGTAGTTCTTCTTTTTCTAGCTGATCTGCCTTCAAGGCCTCATCTTGTGCAACGCGAACTTGTTCGGTTAGGCTACTTTGAACAATCATTCCGAGTGCTCGTACCCTTAATGGTCTGATTCTGTCTTTTTGGCTTAAAGCATCAGCTACTACGTTGGCCTTACCCGGATGGTATTTAATCTCACAATCATAATCATTTAACAGTTCTACCCATCTCCTCTGTCTCATGTTTAGCTCTTTCTGATCGAATATGTGTTGTAAGCTTTTGTGATCAGTATAGATGGTACATTTAGTGCCATACAAGTAATGTCTCCAAATCTTCAATGCAAAGATAACTGCTCCCAATTCCAAATCATGGGTCGTATAATTCTTTTCATGTACTTTTAATTGTCGGGAAGCATATGCTATTACTTTCTTTCTTTGCATCAGTACGCATCCTAAACCTTTACGAGATGCGTCACAATATACCACCAATTCATCAGTTCCATCTGGAAGGCTTAATATTGGAGCCTCACATAACTTCTGTTCTAACGTTTGGAAGGCCATTTCTTGTTCTTCTCCCCATTCATATGCTCGATCTTTTTGAGTTAGGAGGGTTAGAGGTTGTGCAATACTTGAAAAGTTTTCAATGAATCTTCTATAATACCCGGCTAGTCCTAAGAATTGACGAATTTCTCTTGGTGACTTAGGCACTTGCCAATTCTTAATGGCCTCAATTTTACTTGGGTCTACTTGGATCCCTTGATGGTTCACAATGTGTCCCAAAAACTGTACTTCTTGTAGCCAAAACTCACATTTGGACAACTTTGCGTATAACTTCTCTTGCCTCAATAATTTTAAGATTACCCGCAAATGTTGTTCGTGTTCCTCCTTACTTCTTGAATATATCAAAATGTCATCGATAAACACTATCACGAACTTGTCAAGGTAAGGTTTGCAAATTCGGTTCATGAGGTCCATAAACACTGCGGGTGCATTTGTCAACCCAAACGGCATAACCAAAAATTCATAGTGACCATACCGAGTTCGGAAAGCTGTTTTTGGTACGTCTTCTTCCTGAATTCTTACTTGATGATAACCAGATCTAAGATCAATTTTTGAAAAATACTTCGCACCTTGGAGCTGATCAAACAAGTCATCAATTCGAGGTAGGGGGTATCTATTCTTTATAGTCACTTTATTCAATTCCCGGTAATCAATACACATTCGAAAACTCCCATCCTTCTTCTTTACAAACAACACTGGTGCTCCCCACGGTGAGTAACTAGGGCGAATAAAACCCCTGTCCAGTAATTCTTGTAACTGGTTGGACAGTTCTTGCATTTCAGAAGGCGCAAGTCTATAAGGTGCCTTAGCAATGGGTGCTGCTCCTGGTATCAAGTCAATACGGAATTCTACTTGTCCGGTCGGTGGTAAACCAGGTAACTCATCGGGGAATACATCTGAATACTCGTGTACCACTGGGATGTCTTCCATTCGTTTTTCCTCGGGTTCCTTAACTGTTACGCTCGCCAAGTATAAAGTACAACCATGGCGTAAATATCTCAATGCCTTAAGTTGAGATATGAGAGGCAGTACCGTACCAGATTTCTCACCTTGAACAATCATAGCTTCATCATTCGAAAGAGGTATTCTAACGGTCTTATCCTTACAGACAATTTCAGCTTTATGCTTAGATAGCCAGTCCATACCGACTATAACATCGAAACTTCCCAATTCCACTAGAAGTAAATCAATAAGGAATGGGTGGTCGTTTAGGATAAGGGAACAGTCTCGGACTATTCGGTTAACAAGTATAGGCTTACCGTTAGCGAGTTCTATAGTATATGGTTTTGTTAGTTCACTAACCGGCATATTTTCTAAAGGTAAGAAATTAACAGATACGAAACTTCTATCGGCACCCGTATCAAACAAAACTGAAGCATACTGACCCGAAACTAAGAATGTACCTGTCACCACATTCGGATCATGACGCGCTTCACCCGGTCCTAATACAAACGCGCGTCCCCTAGCTGCATTGGAGGTTGATGCTTGTGCTTGGTTCTGCCTTCTCACTGCACCCGGGTTAAAATTGGGGCAGTATCTCCGAAAGTGTTCCGTACTGCCACATTCATAGCAGGCACGGAGGTTCGTGGTAGATGGGGTTTGTTGGTTGAGTTGTGGGCGGGTTGGTTGAGGTCGAGGGAGTTGAGTTGATTGCGGTGGACGGTTAACAGTGTTGGTGGGGGTTCTACAGTTGGGGGCATAGTGTCCCATTCTTCCACACTTTTGACAAATGATCGGTTTGCAATCACCCACATGATGAAAGTTACATCTTCTGCACTTCGGTAACGTCCCTTTATAAGTCTCTTGTTTTGCATTAGAACTGGTCATGGCATAACTTCGGGTATTCGGACGAGCCCGCTTGTTTTGAGGGTTTCCTTGCATTCTTGTCCCATAATCAGTTCGTTTTAAACTTGTTGTTTCACCTGGCATCCTTATCACTCCACTTCTCATCAGATCAAAAGTAACGACACCCGTTTGAGATACAGCACTTTCTAATGTCGGGTGGGCAACTGAATTCACTATACTTCTCACAGCAGGGGTCAGTCCCCAGATATAACGTTCAATTCGCTTCGCTTCCGGTGTAACTAACCATGGAACTAAGCGGGACAGTTCGTTAAAATGATTCGTGTATCCCACATGGTCTGCTCCTTTCATTTCCAAATTCCATAACTCGTGTTCCAACCTCTGAATCTCACTTTTAGGACAAAAATGCTCTAACATGAGGGTTTTTAATTCAGTCCATGACATACGATTAATAGCATCTTGTCCCCTTATTTGGACTACCGTGTTCCACCACATCAGCGCTTGGTCTAGAAACATACTGGTAGCAAATCTGACCACGCGGTTCGGTGGACACTCACTGATATTAATTACTGATTCGGTCTTTTCTATCCATTTGACCAGTCCGCTAGGTCCTTCAATACCCTTAAACTCAATCGGTTTACATGATGTAAATTGTTTGTATGAGTACTCCTGACGCGGGGGTTCTCGGTTATTATTATTGTTAGTTGTGTTAACAACCGGTACAGGGTTCGGGATATTATCAGGGTGCACAACAGGTTCTGGGTTCCCAGTGACATTCATAGTTGGGAGAGTGTTATTATTATTCATGACATTATCAGTATTCACCGGGGTAGTAACACCCGGGGCTACATTAGTGTCAGGCGGAAGTGTATTAACAGTGGCCGTGGTGGTGCTCGTAGGTTGATTAACAGTATTGTTAGCACGTATGCATGCAGTGACTTGTGCTACAATTGTTGGTATCACTGCTTGTAGTTGACGAGCAATCATTGCGGCCACTTCCGCCTCAGACAAAGGGTTTGCTTTCTTAGGGGCCATTCTATAAAATAATCAATTAAATAATAATTAATATCGTTTCACTATAACCAGCACAACTTTACGATATTACAATTTCACAACACACAACTATGCCAAAGAAAACACATTTGTATTAATTATAATCATTACTGTACATATGCATCCAAAATTAGCGCATAGGCTTAACCTGGTATAGGCCAGCGCTTGTATATGCGTATCAAAACTTGTCACTACGTGACACATAGACTTAACCCGATAAGGGCCAGTGCTTGTAATAGTACTAAACCACAAACAACTCCCAAGTCAGCCCAACACGCTGTAACAAAATGCTGCTTGGGATATCAAAAGACTATATACATAAGGCTATACTACTATGTCCTATCCATTCTTTGTAACATGAAGCCACAACCAAACAACAGCAGCCACTACGGCCGCATTAAATGCAAAGCATACCCCCAGTAGTATCATCGCTCGATCCTGACGCCCGTGGCTGTGAGCACTGGATCTTTGCACAATCCTAATTTCTTGCTGCATGTACCGCATGTGATCTTGCATATCATGTCTATGCAGGTTTAAGTTATTTATAGAATGTGAGTGGTCTAAAAGCTGATCAGTCGCTAAACCAAACCATGCTGAATCAGAATAACGAGGTGGCTCGGGTACCGGGGCGGGTAAACCCCAAGTAGGAATAGGTATCTCAGTGACCTGGACACGTGATGTTTCTCCCCTATGGTACGTAGATCGAGGTGGGAGAGAAGTGTGCTCAGGTGGACGCACTGAAATGCGAGCGGTCTGACGGTTTCTAATAGTGGTGGGGGTACTGGTGTATGCTGTACAGGTGGAGTAGGGGATCTGGGTGCTCTAACAGGTGAACGATAAGCACTAGTAGCTCCCTGTCCTGCAGCATTCCTTGGGGATTCCCTAGGGGGATAGGTGTCACAACGGTAACCCGATAAGTCGGGTTGATCCGCGGGTACCTCACGTGGAATTACCGCATCTGCACCTTCTTCTATTTCCTCTGGCTCCTCCTCAGTTTCTTCTTCCGGATCCTCCTCCTCCTCCTCCTCAGGCTCTGTTGGTAGGGTATTAGGTAAACGATCAGTAGATCTTGACATATTCCTGCACAATGGTTAGTAATAAGAATAATATCCTTCCATATTAATCATAGTAAAATACATGCAGGTATTTATACACATAAGCACAAATAATCGTTTATATACACAAATATTTATCTATTATTATATTTTATACACATATGTTGCTGTTTTTACCTATTCGATTGTTTATCGACTTCTTCTCGAATTTCCTCGTACAAACAAGTCTGTTATTACGTTCCGGACCATAATAACCCACTTGTCCATTCGCGTTCATCACGAGAATCATTCGTGTATATTATTTAATATTAATTTATTCCTAGAGTTAATCGAGCCTACGGTTATCTTAGGGTATCCTAAGGGACATCCTAATTCTTTATAACCAATGGCTCTGATACCAACTTCTGTCACACCCCGACTAGGTAGTTGCGGAAGCGTAATACGGGAATGTAACAGATAACACTGGTAACAACAACATTGTTTATAAAGAAATTCATAAACTAATTTACATCATAATACATGGGTTGGTACTAAGTTTACAAACTAGATGAGAAAAACACATAACCGGTTTACGAGCTTCTTATACAGTATTATATCAACGTCTATTCACAGCTATTCAACTTTCTTCCTAACACCAAGCATGTAAGCAAATCATTCCACTTTTGCTTTACCTGAAAAGCATGTTAAAACGGGTCAACTACGTCTAGTTGGTGAGTTTCAAGTTTCACGAGTATCAATGAAATCAGTACACGAGTTCGTAAAGTTTTCAGTGTGTATGTATATATGTCTGTGTATGATGTATTATACTAAGACACAAGTGAAACCGAAACGAGCTAAAACACATGGCCTCCACTGGCCATGCACTCCCGTTGGCATTTAACAGCCACTTTGCCCCAAGTATGTACTATGTCTAACACCACATAGCAGTATGTAAAAATATAATGACAATGTGCAACTGGGTTTACATATGTTCCGGCATACCCCTCCGGCTCTGTCAGTTGGGTTTGTCAAACCGATAGTACTATCCACACGTCACCGGCACGAAGTTAATCACTTGTGTTTGTGGGGACTTGTCAAGTGTTAGTACTTAGATAATCCACATCATCACACGTTTTCAAGTATATCAGTTTATGTAAACATGCTTTTCACCCCAAAAGTTCGTAAAACAGTTTAGAAAGTGGGGGTCGTGAAACTCACCTTATCGTAGTTCGCACAGAAATCACGTATAAATAAGTCAGATGCCTCGTTTATAGCCTGATTCCTATAAACGGTATCGTATCGTTAATACTAGTACAGTGTTCAAGCTAAGTCGGGCTGTATAGATAATCTGGGTATAGCTGTTAGGCCCAGAACATGACCATAGTCTTAGATTGTGACGTTGTATACTATGAAATGTTTAAAACTAGATTTGGCTCAGTTTCACCGTTTCCCGAGCCTAGCTCAGTTGATCGTTTATACGTTTCGGGATTAGGTAAGATCACATAAAACTTAAGTAAATATATTGATTAATAAAATAATTTGATTTATGAAAGAATCTTAAAGTTTCGGTGTCTGGTTTGATCGCAGGGTTCGTTTCCGTTTCCACACGGGTTTGATTATACAAAACGCGCACAATCCACCCGATTTGTCCGGAATTCTCGTAAAAAGTTTGTTTTTATCAATATCATTCAAAAATATGATATTTGACCACTTTTGACATTTTGACATACTAGTCAGTCCGTTAAACACAAAACTGCCGGTTTCGTTAAAACAATTATAATTTAAATCTTTGATTAATCATAACTAAATATGTACTTATATATAAATTATGTAAATTTTTGTAAAAATACATTATGACATGGAGAATTTTATAAAAATATTTTCAGAAATTTTATGATTAATTATTTATTTATAAAAATTCATTTAATAGGTTATAATCGTGTAATAAATGGCCCGTTTATATCAAACGACCTCCGAAAAATCCAATAATTTTTACAAATGGCCTCAATGTTATTACATAGCCCCTGCAAAATTTCCAGAACCTAACTCTTTTGACAAAATGCCTTTTTGTGCGTTTTTCGGCTGTTAAAATTCGGTTAAGCCATGATTGCACAAACCATACGTAGACATTTCCAATGATTCCAAAACTTTACCAGTGATTTTACCATCACATTTTAAACTCCAAAACCAAGTTTCATAATTTTTCAATATGTTTAGCTATTTTTCCCAAATAAACGCTCATAAACGGAAATAAATTCACCAAATATTCTCCGTTTATCGAAAAATTACCAAATTTGAACAGGGACTCATTTATATGATCCCTAATGTCCCTGAAAGTTTTCACAAGCTAACAACAAGCACGTCACAACCTAATACTAAACAGCCCCTAAACGAGTGTTACGGGTTTACCTTGTCGGTTTTCGATGAATTTTGCTAGCTTAAACGACTTTCCGGGTCTCGGGTTGCAAACTCAGTATATCTACATGTCATATAACATCAAACCAAGCATAAATCATCCATGTAACAGCCTTGATAATTAGGGTTTCGGTTTTGGGTTCAAACCGAACTTTCTAACCGTAAAAACGTTGTATTCATGTTCTAATCCGCGTTTTTGACCAAAAAAGTATATGTTCCTGGTTTGTAAACATGTTTAACATCAAAACATGGTTTTACTTGATTTTTAGGGTTTTTGGATGGTTAAACATGTTTAAAACTAACTAAAACATGTTTATAAGTTAATTATACTTAATGAAATCAAGTTAAAAATGATGAAATAATCAAGATACCTAGAGTTTTGAAGGAGGGTTGATAGAGCAGAAGTTAGAGCTGCTTGGACTTCAAATTTTATGAATTAGAATGAATAAGAATCCTTAAAGTGTAAGTTATATAAAAGAAATGTGATGTTTGGTGGCTGGCGATCGGAAATCAATAAGAGCCCATAATGGGCTGTTTTGGCCCATTACTCTAATTATACAAGCCCAAACATGAAAAGCCCACTTCAAATTTAGTTCGGGTTCGGTTTTTCGCAAGAAAATTAATTCGGGTATGAGAAATAGCGCAAAAAACGAGTATTTTTCAGCTTATTTTTGTAAAATAAAAAAACGTACTGACTCGTTGTAAAATTCCAAAATTTTTTCACGGATTGCTTAGAACATGTCATATAAGTGTTTTATAAATCTTTTTCGGCTTAACGGATGCTACAATGCTTGTTTTGATATTAACGATTGCGTTTAAGCTTATAGCGTATCGATAAACGAAACCTTTTTCGTTTAAAGAGTTTTAAACGTACTGGGGCCTAAATATCAATATGTTAGCCTCTATAACATATATATAACTCATATATGACCCCTCAGTATGTATACGGGTCATAGTTAGTATCGGTCGGTTACTCGTTTAAGCACTACGAATTAACCGATTTATCGTTTACTTGTTACGTAATGAATATAGTGTACCTCGTTTTATCATGAATGTCACAGAATTGGTTGAGATTATTGATACTAAAGTAAACTATGTTGAGTCTAGTTTCTAAAGAATATAAATTTGCAATTTTTGGACGTGTAAAAGTTAACTTTTATGATTTTACAAAAACGTTGTGCAAAGCTGAATTGTTAGACCTGCTGTTAGGTTGTTTTGTAAATGTTATATCTCATGAACTACGAGACCAATTGGGTTGGTTCCACTCCTGGAAGTTGACTTATTGAGTTAGGAACCTAACCCATGTGGTCTTGCATCTGTTGGATTTTCATTTAACGGGAATTTCAAATAACATTATGTTGCGCATGAATTTGACTGTTATGAGTTTGCTGTAATGATTTGATTATTGTGAGAAACCTATGTGGATTAAAAATATAATAAAATATGTTCTGGAAACCTAAGACATATATGCTTTTGTGATGATTTTTGGTAAATTAATTGTGATTCTATGATCGGTGGGACAGACTAGTTTTTCAAGTAGAATTATGTCGTTAAGAAACTAGTTGCTGAGTTTTGTGAAAGTTGCATGAAACAACGTGATTGCTAATTCATTATCGTGTTTTGACCAAATTGCCCTTGAGGGGAATGATTGCTAATTAATTGTCGTGTTTTGACCAAAATGCCCTTGCGGGGAATAATTGCTAATTGATTGTCATGATTTGACCAAATTGCCCTCGTGGGGAATAATTGCTAGTTAATTGTTATGTGTTGACCAAATTGCCCTTACGGGGAGTAATTGCTAGTGATGTACATTATGAATACATGACACGTAAATAATTGCTCACACATGTAACGTATCACAAATACACTTGTTAAAGTCACACACGATTCACAAACGAAACACGAAACATGTTGTGTGCATGGGTATTATGTGCCGGGTCTAGAGACTCGATAATATTCCGACACTTAGAAAAATCTCTTTGTTGTTTTAGAACGCTAGAGAGAGTTTTTCTGTGACGCGCATCTTGGTGAATTATTTTGGAAATACTTCGCAAACAGTGAGTTCACTTACCCCTTTTAAACGGTTTTCAAACGCTTTTCACTTGGGGGAGATAACATACTCCGAAAACGCATTTAAGATTTTGTTAATATAGATTATATATCACTTGTAAAGACTAAGTGGCAAACGCAATAACTAAAGTCCTTCATTCACATCGAACCGTTTAATATTGGATAATAGCGAGTCATTGTTGAGTAGTACTACTGGGTTTGACAAACCCCACCCAACGCTAAACTCGACTGGAGGTCGAGTGGGTGTAATCTTGGCTAAACACATACCATGGTCGGGATAGACCTGGTGGCAAGACAAATGATAAACAGTCAGCTTCGGTGTCGAACACTTAGTAATACTTGTTTTATAGGCTAGCTACCTATAGATATATAATTGACATAACACTATCTGGTAACGCAAAACGCTTAACGCAAAACGCTGAACGCAAAACGCTTAACGCAAAACGCTGAACGCAAACGCTAAACGCTTTATTTTTTATAAACTTGTGAACTCACCAACCCCGTGTTGACACTTTTAGTATGTTATTCTCAGGTAGCCGAGGCGGGCGCGCGGTATAGGATCACGCATTGTTTGAAACGCTTTTGTTTATGCAAACTGATTTTTAACTGTTGTTATGGTGTGTTAAGTCGTCCTGCGTGACGCAACTTTTATCTTTTGCTTTTTACGCTTCCGCACTTATTTTCAATTAAACGTTTTTACGGTTTGATTATAACTAATGATTCCGATCCTGTTAGTTCACACCCTCTGACGGTAAAACTCCGTTAGTGGATTTTAAGGGTGTGACAGATTGGTATCAGAGCCATTGGTTATAGCGAACTAGAAATTGCATGCATACTAGACTATAACCGCGACGACCCATTAGTTATAATGATACGCACTGCATAGATTTGTGTAGTCTTTGTTATCTTATCTCTTTACCCATTTCACTCATACGCCCGCATACACGGCTTACCTGTAGAGATGTCGACGCCATCATCATCATCATCCGATCAGATGACTCATGCTCATGGGAAGGAACCGCAGTTACCTACCGCATCGCCACCCCGTGTAGTCCTGGAACTCGAAGCTCCCGCACCGAAGAGGTATCGCTTATCCGGAGGCATGTACGAAAACGAAGTTAGCTGGGATTGGTACCCTAATATGATCAGACGTATGGTCTATCATGAACAAGTTCCCCCGCTACCTCACCCGAACCATCCTGCATACCCCAACACCCTACCACCCATAACCGAACCTGTGGAGCGAGTTCTCGCAGCTGTTGTCTCTTGTTTAGAGCGTAACGTGGGTTTTATGCGCTCGGCGAGAGCGGATAATTCCCGGACTGATAAGAGATGGAACCGAAACTGAAGAGGAAATTTCCCGCCTGTGACAATTGTCAATTTCAGGTTAACTCCGTTAACTCAACTCCGTCAATTCAAACTTAAGATCACTGAATCTATAACGCACACTTCATTACATTTAAACTAGGGTTTAAATGACGCTTAACACTTACTAAATGTGTAGTCTTTCGGTAATTGCACCGAAACGCAAACGAGTTGACGCAAACGATTGATGAATAAACGAAAAACGTCAAAACAGTAATTATGTGATAATTATGTGTTAGACTTATGTGTTATGTGATAACATGGTTATAAACGTTAACTCAAGATGCAAACTAGTTAATTTAGGCTAGATAAGTAATACTTAGAAGTTGAGGGACTTGAATGTAACATGTTATGTTTATAAATAATACTAAACCTTAAACCTAAAACACTTTTCTTTTTTCTTTTCCTCTAACCCCGATCGGAAACCCTTCCCCCTCCCTTGGCTGCCGTCACCTTCACACACACATACAACCATCAATTCAAGCTTTTGATTGAAGATCTAGGTGCTAGGAAGGTATAATCGATTATCCTATACATCCTTATTACTTGATTTTGATGTTTATTGGGTTAATTGAAAACCCTAGATTGGCCGATTTCATGTATGTATGAAGTTAATATGATTGTTGTTGATTGATGATGATTTGATAACTAGATTGAATATTGTTGCATGTTGATTGTTGTGTCTTTGATTTGAGTTCAAACAAAAACCCTAATCATGTATGTAATGTGTAATTGATGTGCATGGATGGTGTTTATGGAGTCTAGAGTGTCATATGAATGCATGATAGTTCATAGATAGTTAATATGTTGAGTTTGGATGCAAACAGTTTCTGGACAGAATGTGTTATTAATGTTTAAGTGACTGTAACGAAGTGTAAATGTGAGAATTGGTTGAGATTATTGATACTACAGTAAACTAGGTTGAGTCTAGTTTCTAAAGAATATAAACTTGTAATTTTTGGACAAGTAGAAGTTAACTTTTATGATTTTACAAAAACGTTGTGCAAAGCTGAGCTGTTAGATCTGCTGTTAGGTTGTGTTGTAAATGTTATATCTCATAAACTACGAGACCAATTGGGTTGGTTCCACTTCTGGAAGTTGACTCATTGAGTTACAAACCTAACCCAAGTGGTCTTGCATTTATTGGATTTTTCGTTTAACGGAAATCTCAAATAACATTCTGTTGCGCATGAATTTGACTGTTATGAGTTTGCTGTAATGATTTGATGATTGTGAGAAAACTATGTGGAATAAAAATATAATAAAATATGTTCTGGAAACCTAAGACATATGTGCTTCTGTGATGATTTTTGGTAAATTAATTGAGATGCTATGATTGGTGGAATAGTACAATCTTTCAAGTAGAATTTCTGTCTAGGTGAAACTAGCTGCTGAGTTTTGTGAAAATGCATGAAACATGATACTTGCTACATAATTGTTATGTTTTGACCAAATTGCCCTTGCGGGGAATAATTGCTAATTAATTGTCATGGTTTGACCAAATTGCCCTCGTGGGGAATAATGGCTAGTTAATTGACCTATGTTGACCAAAATGCCCTTACGGGGAGTAATTGCTAGTGATGTACTTTGTGAATACATGACACGTATATAATTGCTTACACATGTAATGTATCACAAATACATTTGTTGAAGTCACACACGATTCACAAACGAAACACGAAACATGTTATGTGCATAGGTATTATGTGCCGGGTCTAGAGACTCGATAATATTCCGACACTTAGAAAAATCTCTTTGTTGTTTTAGAACGCTAAAGAGAGTTTTTCTGTGACGCGCATCTTGGTGATTTAATTTGGGAATTTCTTCGCGAACAGTGAGTTTCACTTTCCCCTTTTAAACTGTTTTTAAACGCTTTTCACTTGGGGGAGATAACATACTCCGAAACGCATTTAAGATTTTGTTAATATAGATTATATATCACTTGTAAAGACTAAGTGGCAAACGCGTTAACTAAAGTCCTTCATTCACATCGAACCGTTTAATATTTGGATAATAGCGAGTCACTGTTGAGTAGTACTACTGGGTTTGACAACCCCACCCAACGCTAAACTCGACTGGATGTCGAGCGGGTGTAATCTTGGCTAAACACATACCATGGTCTGGATGACCTGGTGGCAAGGCAAATTGATAAACAGTCAGCTTCGGTGTCGAACACTTAGTGATACTTGTTTTATAGGCTAGCTACCTATAGATATATAATTGACATAACACTATCTCGTAACGCTTAATGCAAAACGCTGTAACGTAAAACGCTTAACGCAAAACGCTGAACGCAAACGCTAAATGTTTTATTTTATATACTTGTGAACTCACCAACCTTGTGTTGACACTTTTAGTATGTTATTCTCAGGTAGCCGAGGCGGGCGCGCGGTTTAGGAACATGCATTGCTTGAAAACGCTTTTGTTATGCAAACTTATTTTTTACGGTTATCATTGGTTTTATGTCGTCCTGCGTGACGCAACTTTTGATTAAAGGTTTTTACGCTTCCGCATTTATTTACTCGTAAACGTTTTCATGATTTTGAAACTTTGTTTTATGGTTTGATTATAACTGATGATTCCGATCCTGTTAGTTCACACCCTCTGACGGTAAAACTCCGTTAGTGGATTTTGAGGGTGTGACAGATTGGTATCAGATCCATTGGTTATAGCGAACTAGAAGCTGCATGCATACTAGACTATAACCGCGACGACACATTAGTTATAATAATACGCACTGCATAGATTTGTGTAGTCTTTGTTATCTTATCTCTTTACCTCTTTCACTCATACGCGCGCGCATACACGGCTTACCTGTAGGAATGTCGACGCCGCCATCCTCATCATCATCTGATCCGATGACACATGCTCACGGGAAGGAACCGCAGTTACCTACCGCATCGCCACCCCGAGTAGTCCCGGAACTCGAAGCTCCCGCACCGAAGAGGTACCGCCTATCCGGAGGCATATACGAAAACGACGTTAGCTGGGATTGGTACCCTAACATGATCAGGCGTGTGGTCTATCGCGAACAAGTTCCCCCGTTACCTCGCCCGAACCACCCTGCTTATCCCAACACCCTACCACCCATAACCGAACCTGTAGAGCGAGTTCTCGCAGCTGTTGTTTCATTTTTGGAGCGTGATGTGGGTTACATGCGCTATACGAGAGCCAACGTATCCGGACTGTTAAAAGACGGAACCGAAACTAAAGAGGAAATTGCCCGCATGGCAGCGGCAATGAAGGAAATGCAAGAGGCTAGTGATCAACAGATGAAGATTATGAGAAAGATGCAAGCCGAGATGATAGACTTGCAAGAGCAACTCCAAGTAGCAAAGACCCGAACCGAGATAGCTCTAGAGCGTTGCGATGTCTTACAAATGCAACTTGCTCAGAACGCAGCCGAACCTGAGGCAGAGCCTGAAGAGGAACCCGAAGAAGATCCCGAAGATGAGCCTGAGGAGGATCCCGAGGAAGATCCCGAGGAGGAACCCGAAGAGGAACCGGAGGAAGAACCAGCTGAGCCAGAGGCACACTCAGAGGTGTTCCCAGACGTTGTGCAAATGTGCAAATTCTTGGATTGGAACTGGCTAACGCGATGAACTGGGAGGAGTTCAAAAACATGATGCGAGAGGAGTACTGTCCGAGAGAAGAGATTTCGAAGTTAGAGTCAGAATTTTGGTCACTGAAGATGGTGGGCTCAGAAATCAAAGCCTACACTACCCGTTCTCACGAGTTGGCTGTGATGTGTCCGCGGATGGTGGATCCGCCGAGTAAGAGGATTGAAATGTATATTGATGGATTAGCACCGCATATTCAGGGCATGGTGACGTCTTCCAGACCAGCCACGATTCAACAAGCGATCCGTTTAGCTCACAAACTGACGGATCAAGCTGTGACCCAAGGTGCGTTACCACCGAGGGGTTCAACCGTTAAAGCCCGTGACAACCCGAGTAATGACAACAACAGCAACAGCAACCCGAGCAGCGGAAAGAGAAAGTTTGACAACACCAGATCCTCATCCTCGAACCTCCCACAGCAACAACACTACCGTAAGCCCGAATTCACTCGGAGCTTTAACAATCAGAGTCACAACAACAATAACAACGGTAGCGGGCAGGGTTCGAGCGGATATGCTGGGAAATATCCGAAGTGCAATAGGTGCAACTATCATCATGTTGGCCCGTGTGACCGTGTAAAGTGTCAGAGATGCGAAAAAGATGGGTCACCAGGCGAAGGAATGTAGAGGAGACCTTGCGGCAAAGGGTGCTCCTAAACCACCTATGACGACGAAGGGATGTTTCGAATGTGGGCAGGAAGGTCATTTCAGGAAAGATTGTCCCAAGCTGAAACAGAACGACAACAACGGAGGTAATGGAAGTGGCAGTAGTGGTGGAAGCAATGGCAAAGGAAGAGCGTTTGTAATTGGGTCGGGTCAAGCCCGCAATGATCCGCACATGGTGATTGGTAAGTTCCCTGTGAACGATTGTTTTGCTTCTGTATTGTTTAACACTGGAGCTGATAGGAGTTTTGTGTCGAAAGCCTTTAGCCAACTCTTAGACTTAACTCCAACTCCGTTAGATGCTAAGTTTCCTGTTGAATTAGCTGACGGTAAGACAATAGTAACAACTCATGTACTTGCGGGATGTAAGTTAAAACTGTCAGGTCATGTCTTTGATATCGACCTTATTCCTTTTACGCTTAGTAGTTTCGATGTCGTGGTCGGCATGGACTGGTTATCCGAGAACCGAGCGGAGATTATATGTCACGATAAGATAGTTCACATTACTACCCCTTCCGGCGAGATCATTTCGGTCCGAGGTGAGAGAAGCGGCATGACCACCAGCGTCATTACCCTCATGAAGGCGCAAAAGTACCTACAAAAGGGTCATCCGGCAGTTTTGGCGCAAATTGTTGAGAAACCCGCAGAGGAGAAGCGAATTGGAGATATACCTGTTGTGCGAGATTTTCCGGAAGTTTTCCCGGAGGATTTGCCGGGACTCCGTCCTGTACGACAAGTCGAATTCCAAATCGAGTTGACACCCGGTGCAGCACCCGTAGCACGAGCCCCGTATCGGCTCGCACCGGCGGAGCTTCAGGAATTGTCCACTCAGTTGCAAGATTTGTTGGATAAAGGTTTTATCCGACCTAGCTCATCACCATGGGGAGCCCCTGTCTTATTTGTCCGAAAGAAGGACGCGACTTTCCGCATGTGTATCGACTACCGGGAGTTGAACAAGGTGACGGTCAAGAACCGTTATCCTTTACCCCGAATCGATGATTTGTTTGACCAGCTTCAAGGATCGAGTTATTACTCGAAGATCGATCTGCGATCTGGTTACCATCAACTAAGAGTGCGCGAAGAAGATATCTCAAAGACGGCTTTCAGAACATGGTATGGTCACTACGAGTTTTCAGTTTTGCCTTTTGGCCTAACCAACGCACCAGCCGTATTTATGGATCTCATGAATCGAGTATGCAAGGCGTACCTCGACAAGTTTGTGATTGTTTTCATCGATGATATTCTCGTCTACTCCAAGAACGAAGCTGACCATGAAGAGCACTTAAAGGTAATTCTGGAATTGCTGAAGAAGGAACAACTGTATGCTAAACTCTCGAAATGCGAGTTCTGGCTTCGTGAGGTTCACTTTTTAGGACATGTGATCAACGAGAATGGTATCCATGTCGATCCCGGTAAAGTAGAGGCCATCAAAAACTGGGAAGCACCTAAGACTCCGACTGAGGTGCGGCAATTCCTAGGACTGGCCGGCTACTACCGATGTTTCATCGAGGGATTTTCAAAGATTGCTCAACCCCTCACCGCTTTGACTCACAAAGGCACTAAGTACAATTGGGGTGACGCGCAAGAATCCACTTTTCAACTGTTGAAAACCAAACTCTGTAGCGCCCCTATTCCAGCCCTCCCCGAGGGAACGGAAAATTTTGAGGTACACTGTGACGCATCAATACAAGGTCTCGGTTGTGTGTTGATGCAACTCAAGAAGGTCATAGCTTACGCCTCTCGACAACTACGGGTTCACGAGAAGAACTACACGACCCATGATTTGGAACTTGGAGCTGTGGTGTTTGCTCTTAAGATATGGAGGCATTACTTGTACGGTACCAAGTTTACCATTTATACTGACCACAAGAGTCTCCAGCATATCTACGATCAGAAGGAGCTGAACATGCGACAGCGTCGTTGGGTCGAGCTGCTTAAGGATTATGATTGTGCCATCAAGTACCACCCTGGCAAGGCCAATGTAGTGGCCGACGCTCTCAGCATAAAAGAAACAGATAAACCCAGACGAGTGCGAGCATTGCAACTCACGATTCATGCCAACTTACCCGATCAAATTCGCGAGGCGCAACTCGAAGCTTTGAAAGATGATAATCTTCCATCGGAACTCATGCGGGGCATGAACAAGCAACTTGAAACCAGATCGGATGGGGTCCGATATTTTGAAAACCGGATTTGGGTTCCACGATGCGGAGAGTTGAGAACTCTAGTGATGGACGAAGCTCACAAGTCCCGATATTCTATCCACCCTGGCTCAGATAAAATGTATCATGATTTAAAGGCACTTTACTGGTGGCCGAACATGAAAGCCGACATTGCCACCTACGTGAGCAAATGCTTGACTTGTGCCAGAGTCAAGATAGAATACCAGAAACCATCTGGTTTACTGCAACAACCGGAACTCCCAATGTGGAAATGGGAACACATCTCAATGGAATTTATCACGGGTTTACCTAAGACACCGACGGGATGCGATACCATCTGGGTGATCGTTGACCGGTTGACTAATTATGCACACTTCTTAGCGATTAAGGAATTGGACAAAATGGAAAGACTGACTCGCGTTTACATGAAAGAAGTAGTGTCTAGACACGGAGTGCCTGTCTCAATCATTTCTGATCGAGATTCACGTTTCACTTTGCACTTTTGGAAGTCGCTGTAAAACGCACTAGGCACCCGTCTCGATATGAGCACAGCATACCATCCTCAGACGAATGGGCAAAGTGAACGAACTATTCAGACCTTAGAGGACATGTTGCGTGCATGTGTGTTGGATTTCGGAAAAAGTTGGGAACCTCACTTACCTTTGGTAGAGTTTTCGTATAATAACAGCTACCACGCAAGTATTAAAGCAGCGCCGTTTGAAGCGCTGTACGGACGGAAGTGTCGATCACCACTTTGCTGGGCAGAGGTGGGTGACAGCCAAATCACTGGTCCAGAACTAGTACTCGAAACTTCGGAAAAGATTGTTCAAATCCGAAATCGCATGGCAGCAGCACGAGATCGCCAAAAGAGTTCCACCGACAAGCGCCGAAAACCTCTCGAATTTCAAGTGAATGACCAAGTGTTACTTAAAGTCTCACCTTGGAAAGGTGTGGTTCGCTTTGGGAAGCGAAACAAACTCAACCCACGGTATGTTTGTCCTTACCGGATAACTGAGCGCATTGGTCCGGTGGCGTACCGACTGGACCTACCAACGGAACTCAGTGGCGTACACAATGTATTCCACGTATCCAATTTGAAGAAATGCCTATCTGATGAAACCCAAGTAGTCCCTTTGGACGAACTACAAGTTGATGAACAGTTGCGTTTCATTGAGGAACCAGTCGAGGTTTTGGATTGGGAAACCAAAACGCTCAAGCACAGCAAAATTCCAATCGTTAAGGTTCGTTGGAACTCGAGACGTGGACCGGAGTTCACGTGGGAACGCGAGGATCAAATGATGAAAAAGTATCCTCACCTTTTGAAGGGCTAACCAAACACAGAAAACCGCGAAACTCGGCAAACCGTCAGACATCACCGGAGGTATGAATTAAATTTCGGGACGAAATTTCTTTCTACAAGGGGATGATATGACAAACTGAAAATTTTTCCAACTTTTTCAGACACTCATCACGACTTGACTCAAATTTTCGGGGCGAAAATTCTTTAACATGGGAATGATGTGACAATCGTCAATTTCAGGTTAACTCCGTTAACTCAACTCCGTCAATTCAAACTTAAGATCACTGAATCTATAACGCACACTTCATTACATTTAAACTAGGGTTTAAATGACGCTTAACACTTACTAAATGTGTAGTCTTTCGGTAATTGCACCGAAACGCAAACGAGTTTACGCAAACGATTGATGAATAAACGAAAAACGTCAAAACAGTAATTATGTGATAATTATGTGTTAGACTTATGTGTTATGTGATAACATGGTTATAAACGTTAACTCAAGATGCAAACTAGTTAATTTAGCCTAGATAAGTAATACTTAGAAGTTGAGGGACTTGAATGTAACATGTTATGTTTATAAATAATACTAAACCTTAAACCTAAAACACTTTTCTTTTTTCTTTTCCTCTAACCCCGATCGGAAACCCTTTCCCCCCTCCCTTGGCTGCCGTCACCTTCACACACACATACAACCATCAATTCAAGCTTTTGATTGAAGAATTAGGTGCTAGGAAGGTATAATCGATTATCCTATACATCCTTATTACTTGATTTTGATGTTTAATGGGTTAATTGAAAACCCTAGATTCGCCGATTTCATGTATGTATGAAGTTAATATGATTGTTGTTGATTGATGATGATTTGATAACTAGATTGAATATTGTTGCATGTTGATTGTTGTGTCTTTGATTTGAATTCAAACAAAAACCCTAATCATGTATGTAATGTGTAATTTATGTGCATGGATGGTGTTTATGGAGTCTAGAGTGTCATATGAATGCATGATAGTTCATAGATAGTTAATATGTTGAGTTTGGATGCAAACAGTTTCTGGACAGAATGTGTTATTGATGTTTAAGTGACTGTAACGAAGTGTAAATGTGAGAATTGGTTGAGATTATTGATACTACAGTAAACTAGGTTGAGTCTAGTTTCTAAAGAATATAAACTTGTAATTTTTGGACAAGTAGAAGTTAACTTTTATGATTTTACAAAAACGTTGTGCAAAGCTGAGCTGTTAGATCTGCTGTTAGGTTGTGTTGTAAATGTTATATCTCATAAACTACGAGACCAATTGGGTTGGTTCCACTTCTGGAAGTTGACTCATTGAGTTACAAACCTAACCCAAGTGGTCTTGCATTTATTGGATTTTTCGTTTAACAGAAATTTCAAATAACATTCTGTTGCGCATGAATTTGACTGTTATGAGTTTGCTGTAATGATTTGATGATTGTGAGAAAACTATGTGGAATAAAAATATAATAAAATATGTTCTGGAAACCTAAGACATATGTGCTTCTGTGATGATTTTTGGTAAACTAATTGAGATGCTATGATTGGTGGAATAGTACAATCTTTCAAGTAGAATTTCTGTCTCGGTGAAACTAGCTGCTGAGTTTTGTGAAAATGCATGAAACATGATACTTGCTACATAATTGTTATGTTTTGACCAAATTGCCCTTGCGGGGAATAATTGCTAATTAATTGTCATGGTTTGACCAAATTGCCCTCGTGGGGAATAATGGCTAGTTAATTGACCTATGTTGACCAAAATGCCCTTACGGGGAGTAATTGCTAGTGATGTACTTTGTGAATACATGAGACGTATATAATTGCTTACGCATGTAATGTATCACAAATACATTTGTTGAAGTCACACACGATTCACAAACGAAACACGAAAAATGTTATGTGCATAGGTATTATGTGCCGGGTCTAGAGACTCGATAATATTCCGACACTTAGAAAAATCTCTTTGTTGTTTTAGAACGCTAGAGAGAGTTTTTCTGTGACGCGCATCTTGGTGATTTAATTTGGGAATTTCTTCGCAAACAGTGAGTTTCACTTTCCCCTTTTAAGCTGTTTTTAAACGCTTTTCACTTGGGGGAGATAACATACTCCGAAACGCATTTAAGATTTTGTTAATATAGATTATATATCACTTGTAAAGACTAAGTGGCAAACGCGTTAACTAAAGTCCTTCATTCACATCGAACCGTTTAATATTTGGATAATAGCGAGTCACTGTTGAGTAGTACTACTGGGTTTGACAACCCCACCCAACGCTAAACTCGACTGGATGTCGAGCGGGTGTAATCTTGGCTAAACACATACCATGGTCTGGATGACCTGGTGGCAAGGCAAATTGATAAACAGTCAGCTTCGGTGTCGAACACTTAGTGATACTTGTTTTATAGGCTAGCTACCTATAGATATATAATTGACATAACACTATCTCGTAACGCTTAACGCAAAACGCTTAACGCAAAACGCTGAACGCAAACGCTAAATGTTTTATTTTATATACTTGTGAACTCACCAACCTTGTGTTGACACTTTTAGTATGTTATTCTCAGGTAGCCGAGGCGGGCGCGCGGTTTAGGAACATGCATTGCTTGAAAACGCTTTTGTTATGCAAACTTATTTTTAACGGTTATCATTGGTTTTAAGTCGTCCTGCGTAACGCAACTTTTGATTAAAGGTTTTTACGCTTCCGCATTTATTTACTCGTAAACGTTTTCATGGTTTTGAAACTTTGTTTTATGGTTTGATTATAACTGATGATTCCGATCCTCTTAGTTCACACCTTCTGACGGTAAAACTCCGTTAGTGGATTTTGAGGGTGTGACACCGCCTGACAGCGGCAATGAAGGAAATGCAAGAGGCTAGTGATCAACAAATGAAGATTATGAGAAAGAGGCAAGCCGAGATGATAGACTTGTAAGAGCAACTCCAAGTAGCAAGGACCCGAACCGAGATAGCTTTAGAGCGTTGCGATGTCTTACAAATGCAAATTTCCCAGAACGCAGCCGAACCTGAGGCAGAGCCCGAAGAGGAACCCGAAGAAGATCCCGAAGAGGAGCCTGAGGAGGATCCCGAGGAAGATCCCGAGGAGGAACCCGAAGAGGAACCGGAGGAAGAACCGGCTGAGCCAGAGGCACACTCAGAGGTGTCCTCAGACGACGTGCAAATGTGCAAATTCTTGGATTGGAACTGGCTAACGCTATGAACTGAGAGGAGTTCAAGAATATGATGCGAGAAGAGTACTGTCCGAGAGAGGAGATTGCAAAGTTGGAATCTGAGTTTTGGTCATTGAAGATGGTGGGTTCGGAAATCGAAGCCTACACCACCCGTTCTCACGAGTTAGCTGTGATGTGTCCACGGATGGTAGACCCGCCGAGTAAGAGGATTGAAATGTATATTGATGGGTTAGCAACGCAAATTCAGGGCATGGTGACGTCTTCCAGACCAGCCACGATTCAACAAGCGATTTGGTTAGCTCACAAACTAACGGATCAAGCAGTGACCCAAGGTGCGTTACCACCTAGGGGTTCAACCACTAAAGCCCGTGACAACCCGAGTACTGACAACAGCAACAACAACAACCCGAGCAATGGAAAGAGAAAGTTTGACAACACCAGATCCTCATCCTCGAACCCCCCACAGCAACAACACTACCGTAAGCCCGAATTCACTCGGGGCTTTAACAATCAGGGTCACAACAACAATAACAACGGTGGCGGGCAGGGTTCGAGCGGATATGCTGGGAAATATCCGAAGTACAACAGGTGCAACTATAATCATGCTGGCCCGTGTGACCGTGTCAAGTGTCTGAGATGCGGAAAGATGGGTCATCAGGCCAAGGAATGTAGAGGAGACCTAGCGTCGAAGAGTGCTCCTAAGCCACCTATGACGACGAAGGGATGTTTCGAATGTGGTCAAGAGGGTCATTTCAGGAAAGATTTCCCCAAGCTAAAACAGAACGAGAACAATGGAAGTGGCAGCGGTGGTGGAAACAATGGACAAGGAAGAGCTTTTGTTATTAGGTCGGGTCAAGGCCGCAATGATCCGTATGTGGTGACTGGTAAGTTTCCTGTGAACGACTGTTTTGCTTTTGTTTTGTTTGACACTGGAGCTGATAGGAGTTTTGTGTCGAAAGCCTTTAGTCAACTCTTAGACTTAACTCCAACCCCGTTAGATGCTAAGTTTCCAGTAGAATTAGCCGACGGAAAGTCTGTAGAAACGACTCATGTACTTGCGGGATGTAAGTTAAAACTGTCAGGTCATATTTATGATATCGACCTTATACCTTTTACGCTTGGAAGTTTCGATGTCGTTGTCGGCATGGACTGGTTATCTGAGAACCGAGCGGAGATTATATGTCACGACAAGATAGTCCACATCGCTACCCCTTCCGGCGAGATCATTTCAATCCAGGGCGAGAAGCGGCATGACCACCAGCGTCATCACCCCATGAAGGCGCAGAAGTATCTACGAAAGGGTCACCCGGCAATTTTGGCGCATATTGTTGAGAAACCCGCGGAGGAGAAGCGAATTGAAGATATACCGATTGTGCGAGATTTTCCGGAAGTTTTTCCGGAGGATTTGCCTGGACTCCCTCCTATACGACAAGTCGAATTCCAAATCGAGTTGACATCCGGTGCAGCACCCATAGCCCGAGTCCCGTACCGGCTCGCACCGGCGGAGCTTCAGGAACTGTCCACTCAGTTGCAAGATTTGTTGGATAAGGGTTTTATCCGACCTGGCTCATCGCCATGGGGAGCCCCTGTCTTATTTGTCTGAAAGAAGGACGGGACTTTCCGCATGTGCATCGACTACAGAGAACTGAACAAGGTGACGATTAAGAAACGTTGTCCTTTACCTCGAATTGATGATCTGTTTGACCAGCTCCAAGGATCGAGTTACTACTCGAAGATCGATCTGCGATCTGGTTACCATCAACTAAGAGTGCGCGAAGAAGATATTTCAAAGACGGCATTCAGGACTCGGTATGGTCACTATGAGTTTTCAGTTATGCCTTTTGGCTTAACTAACGCACCAGCCGTATTTATGGATCTCATGAATCGCGTATGCAAGGCGTACCTCGACAAGTTTGTGATTTTATTTATCGATGATATTCTCGTCTACTCCAAGGACAAGGTTGACCACGAGGAACACTTAAGGGTAATTCTGGAATTATTGAAGAAGGAACAACTGTACGCAAAACTCTCGAAATGCGGATTTTGGCTTCGCGAGGTTCACTTTTTAGGACATGTGATTAATGAGAATGGTATCCATGTCGATCCTGGCAAGGTAGAGGCCATCAAAAACTGGGAAGCACCTAAGACTCCGACTGAGGTGCGGCAATTCCTAGGACTGGCCGGCTACTACCGATGTTTCATCGAGGGATTTTCAAAGATTGCTCAACCCCTCACCGCTTTGACTCACAAAGGCACTAAGTACAATTGGGGTGACGCGCAAGAATCCGCTTTTCAACTGTGGAAAACCAAACTCTGTAGCGCCTCTATTCTAGCCCTACCCGAGGGAACAGAGAATTTTGAGGTACATTGTGACGCATCGATACAAGGTCTCGGTTGTGTGCTGATGCAACTCGAGAAGGTTATAGCCTATGCCTCTCGACAACTACGGATTCACGAGAAGAACTACACGACCCATGATTTGGAACTCGGAGCTGTGGTGTTTGCCCTTAAGATATGGAGGCATTACTTGTACGGTACCAAGTTTACCATTTACACCGACCACAAGAGTCTCCAACATATCTACGATCAGAAGGAGCTGAACATGCGACAGCGTCGTTGGGTCGAGTTGCTTAAGGATTATGATTGTGCCATCAAGTACCACCCTGGCAAGGCCAATGTAGTGGCCAACGCTCTCAGCAGAAAAGAAACAGATAAACCCAGACGAGTGTGAGCATTGCAACTCACGATTCTTGCCAACTTACCCGATCAAATTCGCGAGGCGCAACTCGAAGCTTTGAAGGATAAAAAATCTTCCATCAGAACTCATGCGGGGCATGAACAAACAACTTGAAACCAAATCGGACGGGGTCCGATACTTTGAGAACCGGATTTGGGTTCCACGATACAGAGAGTTGAGAACTCTAGTGATGGACGAAGCACACAAGTCCCGATATTCTATCCACCCTGGCTCAGATAAAATGTAACATGACTTAAAGGCACTTTACTGGTGGCCGAACATGAAAGCTGACATTGCCACCTACGTGAGCAAATGCTTGACTTGTGCCAGAGTCAAAATAGAATACCAGAAACCATCTGGCCTGCTACAACAACCGGAACTTCCAATGTGGAAATGGGAACACATTTCAATGGACTTCATCACGGGATTACCTAAGACACCGACGGGATGCGATACCATCTAGGTGATCGTTGACCGGTTGACTAAGTCTGCACACTTCTTAGCGATTAAGGAATCGGACAAAATGGAAAGACTGACTCGCGTTTACATGAAAGAAGTGGTGTCTAGACACGGAGTGCCTGTCTCAATAATTTCTGATCGAGATTCTCGTTTCACTTCGCACTTTTGGAAGTCGCTGTAAAACGCACTAGGCACCCGTCTCGATATGAGCACAGCATACCATCCTTAGACGAATGGGCAAAGTGAACGAACTATTCAGACCTTAGAGGACATGTTGCGTGCATGTGTGTTGGATTTCGGAAAAAGTTGGGAACCTCACTTACCTTTGGTAGAGTTTTCGTATAATAACAGCTACCACGCAAGTATTAAAGCAGCGCCGTTTGAAGCGCTGTACGGACGGAAGTGTCGATCACCACTTTGCTGGGCAGAGGTGGGTGACAGCCAAATCACTGGTCCAGAACTAGTACTCGAAACTTCGGAAAAGATTGTTCAAATCCGAAATCGCATGGCAGCAGCACGAGATCGCCAAAAGAGTTACGCTGACAAGCGCCGAAAGCCTCTCGAATTTCAAGTGAACGATCAAGTGTTATCCAAAGTCTCACCTTGGAAAGGTGTGGTTCGCTTTGGAAAGCGAAACAAACTCAACCCTCGATATGTTGGTCCTTACCGGATAACGGAACGCGTTGGTCCGGTGGCGTACCGACTGGACTTACCAGCGGAACTCAGTAGTGTACACAATGTTTTTCACGTATCCAATTTGAAGAAAAGCCTATCTGATGAAACCCAAGTAGTCCCTTTGGACGAACTGCAAGTTGATGAACAGCTACGCTTCATTGAAGAACCAGTCGAAGTTTTGGATTGGGAAACCAAAACGCTCAAGCACAGCAAAATTCCAATCGTTAAGGTTCGTTGGAACTCGAGACGTGGACCGGAGTTCACGTGGGAACGCGAGGATCAAATGATGAAAAAGTATCCTCACCTTTTTGAAGGGCTGACCAAACACCGGAAACCGCGAAACCCGACAAAACATCAGAAATCACCGGAGGTATGAATTAAATTTCGGGAAGAAATTTCTTTCTACTAGCGGATGATATGACAAACTGAAAATTTTTCTTACTTTTTCAGACACGCGGGTGAATATGGGTCTATTCGGGTCTTGGGTCGCTTCAGTTCAAGTTTGTTATTCGCGTACGGTTATAAAACGCACCCTTAGGCCTAAGAAAATTCTGATTTGTCTAGCTTCAATTTTTTATCCTCTTTTACACACTGTGACAATCGTCAATTTCAGGTTAACTCCGTTAACTCAACTCCGTCAATTCAAACTTAAAGATCACAGAATCTATAACGCACACCTCATTACATTTAAACTAGGGTTTAAATGACGCTTGACACTTACTACATGTGTAGTCTTTCGGGAATTGCACCGAAACGCAAACGAGTTGACGCAAACCATTGGTGAATAAACGAAAAACGTCAAAACAATAATTATGTGATAATTATGTGTTAGACTTATGTGTTATGTGATAACATTGTATAAAACGCTAACTCAAGATGCAAACGAGTTAATTTAAGCTAGAAAAGTGATAAATAGGTAGTTGAGGGACCTAGATGTAACATGTTATTATTATTAATAATAATAAACCCTAACTCTCTCTTCTCTCTTTCACTCTACCCGACGGCAGCCCTCCCCCTCCCCTCTCTCGCGATCGGCAGCCTCACACACACACATATCACACCCGTTAAAGTTTGATTCTTCATAATCGGAGCATCCTACACTCGTTTCTAAGCACCTCTCACGTTTCTCTTGGTTATCTCTGCGTTTTTAAGGTATATATATGAAACCCTAACTATTTAATATTATATATTAAGTGTTTTATGATTGATTATGGCTAGAGGATGATTGATTATGTGTTAGTGATTGATATTGATAGTCATATGTGATTTTGAACGGTGAAAGATTGATGAATCATTAATTGTTTGTAAACCCTAAAGGGTTACTACTGATTTTTATGATTAATAATGTTTATTGCATGTTTTGAGTTATGTCATATGCTTAGGATGCATGTTAGATGATTGTTTATGCTTGCTGAGTTTGACAGCAGTGATTGTTAAAATTGAACGGTGTGTAACTTGTTGAGTATATAAGCAAAATGAGCTAATTATGAGTCTACAAGGTATTACTCTGAGTCTAGTTTTCAGAAAGTCCAACCACGCCTAATTTGGAGGTGTTTTGGTTGGTCAAACGATTTAAATGCGATTAAAGGTCAAAACTGGTACTGGACAGATTGTAAGTTATGATTAGACAACTGTAACTAAATGTTAAATTAAGAATTGGTTGAGATTATTGATACTACAATAAACTTTGTTGAGTCTAGTTTCTAAAGAATATAAATTTGCAATTTTTGGACGTGTAAAAGTTAACTTTTATGATTTTACAAAAACGTTGTGCAAAGCTGAGTTGTTAGACCTGCTGTTAGGTTGTTTTGTAAATGTTATATCTCATGAACTACGTGACCAATTGGGTTGGTTCCACTTCTGGAAGTTGACTTATTGAGTTAGGAACCTAACCCAAGTGGTCTTGCATCTGTTGGATTTTTCATTTAACGGGAATTTCAAATAACATTCTGTTGCGCATGAATTTGACTGTTATGAGTTTGCTGTAATGATTTGATTATTGTGAGAAACCTATGTGGAATAAAAATATAATGAAATATATTCTGGAAACCTAAGAAATATATTCTTTTGTGATGATTTTTGGTAAATTAATTGTGATGCTATGATCGGTGGGATAGACTAGTTTTTCAAGTAGAATTCTGTCGTTAAGAAACTAGTTGCTGAGTTTTGTGAAAGTTGCATGAAACAACGTGATTGCTAATTCATTATCGTGTTTTGACCAAATTGCCCTTGAGGGGAATGATTGCTAATTAATTGTCGTGTTTTGACCAAAATGCCCTTGCGGGGAATAATTGCTAATTGATTGTCATGATTTGACCAAATTGCCCTCGTGGGGAATAATTGCTAGTTAATTGTTATGTGTTGACCAAATTGCCCTTACGGGGAGTAATTGCTAGTGATGTACATTATGAATACATGACACGTAAATAATTGCTCACACATGTAACGTATCACAAATACACTTGTTAAAGTCACACACGATTCACAAACGAAACACGAAACATGTTGTGTGCATAGGTATTATGTGCCGGGTCTAGAGACTCGATAATATTCCGACACTTAGAAAAATCTCTTTGTTGTTTTAGAACGCTAGAGAGAGTTTTTCTGTGACGCGCATCTTGGTGAATTATTTTGGGAATACTTCGCAAACAGTGAGTTCACTTACCCCTTTTTAAACTGTTTTCAAACGCTTTTCACTTGGGGGAGATAACATACTCCGAAAACGCATTTAAGATTTGTTAATATAGATTATATATCACTTGTAAAGACTAAGTGGCAAACGCAATAACTAAGGTCCTTCAATCACATCGAACCGTTTAATATTGGATAATAGCGAGTCATTGTTGAGTAGTACTACTGGGTTTGACAAACCCCACCCAACGCTAAACTCGACTGGAGGTCGAGTGGGTGTAATCTTGGCTAAACACATACCATGGTCGGGATAGACCTGGTGGCAAGGCAAATGATAAACAGTCAGCTTCGGTGTCGAACACTTAGTAATACTTGTTTTATACGCTACCTACCTATTGATATATAATTGACATAACACTATCTGGTAACGCAAAACGCTTAACGCAAAACGCTGAACGCAAAACGCTTAACGCAAAATGCTTAACGCAAAACGCTGAACGCAAAACGCTGAACGCAAACGCTAAACGCTTTATTTTATATAAACTTGTGAACTCACCAACCCCGTGTTGACACTTTTAGTGTGTTATTCTCTGGTAGCCGAGGCGGGCGCGCGGTATAGGATCATGCATTGTTTGAAACGCTTTTGTTTATGCAAACTAATTTTTAACTGTTGTTATGGGGTGTTAAGTCGTCCTGCGTGACACAACTTTTATCTTTTGCTTTTTACGCTTCCGCACTTATTTTCAATTAAACGTTTTTACGGTTTGATTATAACTAATGATTCCGATCCTGTTAGTTCACACCCTCTGACGGTAAAACTCCGTTAGTGGATTTTAAGGGTGTGACACACACACTTTATCAACTCACTTATTGAACATTTGTCTATAAGAGTGTTAAGTTGAAAAATCATAAAAATGTGCTGAAAGAGAAGTCATTATGAAGTACACTAGAAAACCCTTGCTTGTTTCTATGTCTAATCCTTTTAATTTATGGAACATGTCACTCATCATCATTATGTGCCCCTACACATCATTAACTCCTCATATTTTGAAGTGAGTATCTTCAGAATTAGAGTATAGTTTCCTGATGACACTTGAGATGGAATTCTTGATAACCATTAGAGACATTCACTTTGACGTATCCCACTTCTCATTCTCAAGTTTCTAGTATGCAGTACTTTCAATAGCAAAAGCACTAGGAGCATCACATCCTAGGGAAATCAAGCTTCAACATTTCAAGAGTTAGTTTAATTGAGTCCCTCCATGTGATAAAGTTCGCCTTGTTAGTAGTTTAATCTAGAGCTAGGACTTAAAGTGGATAATAGATTGATATAAATAGAAGAGTTTACTTAAGCAAAATTAGGGATAATTGATTAAAACATACAAAATATATATTGAAGATAAAACCTACTACAACACCAAAATAATAGGCTAAAAAGTAAAGTTCTATTTGAATATTGGCTTTGCATTAGCTATGACCAAAATTCAAATGTGATGAACTATTAAAGTAAGGTTCTACTTATATTTTGGTTTCGCGTTAGCTATGAACAAAATTTAAATACTATGAACAAGTTAGGTTCTAACATTTAATTATTATGAACAAGTTAGAGTAAGATTCTACTTGAACGTTGGCTTCGCATTGGCTATAACCTACGTTAAACTGTTATGAACATATTAAAGTAAGGTTCTACTTGAATTTGGACTACAGGTTGGCTATGACCAAAATTCAAATATTATGAGTGTACATAATTAATAGATTTACCCAATGTTCTTCGTGAACTCTTAAGACAAACTGAAAATTTTTCTTACTTTTTCAGACACTCATCACGACTTGACTCAAATTTTCGGGACGAAAATTCTTTAACATGAGAATGATGTGACATTCGTCAATTTCAGGTTAACTCCGTTAATTCAAACTTAAAGATCATTGAATCTATAACGCACACCTCATTACATTTAAACTAGGGTTTAAATGACGCTTGACACTTACTACATGTGTAGTCTTTCGGGAATTGCACCGAAACGCAAACGAGTTGACGCAAACGATTGGTGAATAAACGAGAAACATTAAAACAATATTTATGTGTTAGGCTTATGTGTTATGTGATTACATTGTTTAAGATGTTAACTCAAGATGCAAACTAATTACTTTGAGCTAGTAAACTAATAATTTGAAGTGGAGGGACCTAGATGTAACATGATTATTATTAATAATATTATAAACCCTAGCCTCTCTTTCTCTCCTCTCCCTCTACCCCGATCGGACCCCCCTCCCCCTTGCTCACGGCTGCCGCCAATCACACACACACATACAAGCAAATTGTCAAGCTTTTGATTGAAGATTAAGGTGCTAGGAAGGTATAAACGACTATCCCTTGCATCCTTTATACTTAATTTCGATTTTTAATGGGTTAATTAAAAACCCTAGGGCCGATTTTTGTATATAAGTTGTGTTCATATGTCTTGTTTGATTTGATGATGTATTGATGATGATGATTTGATAACTAGAATGGATATTATTACATGTTAATTGTTGTGTCTTTGATTTTGAGATCAAATAAAACCCTGACCATGTATGTATGGTGTAATTGATATGCATGGATAGTGGTTATGGTGTCTAGAGTGTTATATGAACGGATTATGGTCCATAGATAGTTAATATGTTGAGTTTGGATGCAAACAGTTTCTGGACAGATTGTGTTGTTGATGTTCAATTGACTGTAACGGGGTGTAAATGTAAAAATTGATTGAGATAATTGATACTACTGTAAACTAGGTTGAGTCTAGTTTCTAAAGAATGTAAATTTGCAATTTTTGGACGTGTAAAAGTTAACCTTTATGATTTTACAAAAACATTGTGCAAAACTGAGTTGTTAGACCTGCTGTTAGGTTGTTTTGTAAATGTTATATCTCATGAACTACGAGACCAATTGGGTTGGTTCCACTTCTGAAAGTTGACTTGTTGAGTTAGGAACCTAACCCAAGTGGTCTTGCATTTATTGGATTTTTCATTTAACGGGAATTTCAAATAACATTCTGTTGCGCATAAATTTGACTGTTATGAGTTTGCTGTGGTAAATTGATCTTTGTGAGAAATATGTATGGAATAAAAATACAAAAAAATATGTTCTGGAAACCTAACACATACATGCTTTTGTGATGATTTTCGGTAAATTAATTGTGATGCTATGATCAGTGGGATAGACTAGTTTTTCAAGTAGAATTCTGTCGTTAAGAAACTAGTTGCTGAATTTTGTGAAAGTTGCATGAAACATGGTGATTGCTAATTTATTATCGTGTTTTGACCAAATTGCCCTTGTGGGGGATAATTGCTAACTAATTGTCGTATTTTGACCAAATTGCCCTCGCGGGGAATAATTGCTAGTTAATTGTTATGTGTTGACCAAATTGCCCTTACGGGAAGTAATTGCTAGTGATGTACATTATGAATACATGACACGTAAATAATTGCTCACACATGTAACGTATCACAAATACACTTGTTAAAGTCACACACGATTCATAAACGAAACACGAAACATGTTGTGTGCATAGGTATTATGTGCCGAGTCTAGAGACTCGATAATAGTTCCGACACTTAGAAAATCTCTTTGTTGTTTTAGAACGCTAGAGAGAGTTTTTGTCGGTGACGCACATCCTTTGGTGAATTATTTTGGGAAATTCTTCGCAAACAGTGAGTTCACTTACCCCTTTTAAACTGTTTTCAAACTCTTTTCACTTGGGAGAGATAACATACTCCGAAAACGCATTTAAGATTTTGTTAATATAGATTATATATCACTTGTAAAGACTAAGTGGCAAACGCAATAACTAAAGTCCTTCATTCACATCGAACCGTTTAATATTGGATAATAGCAAGTCATTGTTGAGTAGTACTACTGGGTTTGACAAACCCCACCCAACGCTAAACTCGGCTGGAGGTCGAGTGGGTGTAATCTTGGCTAAACACATACCATGGTCGGGATAGACCTGGTGGCAAGGCAAATGATAAACAGTCAGCTTCGGTGTCGAACAATTAGTAATACTTGTTTTATAGGCTAGCTACCTATAGATATATAATTGACATAACACTATCTGGTAACGCAAAACGCTTAACGCAAAACGCTTAACGCAAAACGCTGAACGCAAACGCTAAACGCTTTATTTTATATAAACTTGTGAACTCACCAACCCCGTGTTGACACTTTTAGTATGTTATTCCCAGGTAGCCGAGGCGGGCGCGCGGTATAGGATCATGCATTGTTTGAAACGCTTTTGTTTATGCAAACTGATTTTTAACTGTTGTTATGGGGTTTTAAGTCGTCCTGCGTGACGCAACTTTTATCTTTTGGTTTTTACGCTTCCGCACTTATTTTCAATTAAACGTTTTTACGGTTTGATTATAACTAATGATTCTGATCCTATTAGTTCACACCCTCTGACGGTAAAACTCCGTTAGTGGATTTTGAGGGTGTGACAACTCTGGTTTCGCTTTGTCTTTGACCAAACTCATGTATCATAAACATAATAAAGTAAAGCACGTAAATAGACTGACTCTTTGCTCTACATGAACTTTGGTTTCGCTTAAACTTTAACCAAAACTCATGTATTATGAACATACGTAAATAGTAAAGTAAAGCCAATAAATATAACATAACACCTCTGGGTAAGAAATGGAATATTTATGTAAATTAGGCTAGCAATTCATCATATATATCATTAATACAAGCAGCTGTTGGATTTATATTGTTTTGATAACACACATAATTACATACAACAGCAACGTTAAACTTCACCATCAAACCAAATGATATCTCATTGGTTCAATCATTTTATCTTTTATTAAAGTTGTCATTGAAATAAATAATTTTATACTACAAACAAAAATTTTAACGAATGTGAAATTTTTAAATCATGCGAAAATTATGCAAAAGTTATACATTTATACATAAGTTTGACTTTAGTGCAAAAATAAAGCCATTCGAAAGTTCAGTTTGCAAGTTACGGGCATACAAAACTTTTAGGACATTCACATATTCAATCCATGGGCCATTCGAAAGTTCGGTTTTCATGTAATAATCAATAATGATGATTGGTTAAAGAAATCTTTGTATTCTCTCCATTAAAAGGCATCTAAAGGGAAATAATAAAGCCTGGTAAACTTATTACAACAACTTTCATCAAGTAAATGTATGGGGTTGTAGTTATGTTATCTTGATAAACATTAGTTGAATGATCATGATGGCAGATTGGGTTATTACTACCACGTTTGTCATCTTAATTAGTTAAGTTTACTCAATGGAATTCTCATCACCTCAATTAAACACAACCCCTAACGAAAGGTAGCGTGGTCAGTGTATTTATGACCTTAGCAAGTTTAGACCTAGCTCAAACCCCAATTATTTTGTGGCATCATGATTTGTTTATCGTTGTGTCGAAAATCCAATGAAAATCCCATAATCTGAACCGAAGATGGGTGGAGACTAGCTAGGTCCAAAAAACAAGTTAGTATAGTAGAAAGGAGCGTGCCCGTTTAGCACAAACATGAAATCAATACCATAAAAATGTTGAGATCTCCATGAAGTTTGAATTATTTCAAATGAACCACATCCATAATGGTCACTTTTGAGGATGTTTTTTTGGGCTGAGGTGACGTTTTTGGTTGGTTTAAGCCATTGAGGCGTTATTAAGGGGTCGGTTTAATTTACGGAGGGATTGGGTTGAACGGATAGGGTGGGTCAATGATGACTTGGCTTTTAGACATTTTTAGCCTTGACCACCCAAGAAGAAAGTGTGTAATACATTTTTGCATAAATGACATATGACTAATCACATTTTTAGCATTTTTAGTCTCTCCTATTATGGATGCTCAAAGTACATATCACCATTTTTGCTCTCCTCGTATACCATAAATTTCCTTAAATGTGACACATGAAAGGTAGGTTGTATGCCACTAAGTTCATCAGGCAGTTCCAGTCTTGGAATTAGTTTTTCCCGTTTACTCATAATAGTACCATTCAAAGGTGAAGCTTTTAACCTAGTCTTAACTATAATTCGTTGTTAAGGGAAATAAGTTGTCATAACTTTTAACTGCGTTGTTACAAAACAATTTACAACATTCTAATTGAAATAAACGTAAATCATTTGGCCCGACAAAGTTAGTTCTCCATTAGAATGGAATCGCACTTGGCAATAAGATTGAGCACTGATACTTTCGCCGGCCATCAATATAAATTATTATTGACAACTAGTGTGTTTTCCGGCGGTAAAACTATGGCGGTGGTAAAACCCAAGCATTAATTCTGTAACTTGACACGAATTTGGTCGGTTTCGGTTACATGTGTTATTGTACTTGAACAAAACCAAATATAAAACAAAAAAATTATAAAAATTAAGGTGGACTGGTGAGGCGGGTATTAGTCTGTAAAACAAAAAAGTTGGTAAAACCCAACAGTTATCGATCCCTCGATCCCTGGCGTTGAGTTAGACGATCTACGAAAATTTGGTCAATTGTCGTCACGTTACTGGAACTAAAACAAAAAACGGTGAGTCTATGCGAAATCTGTTGGTTTTTATCATATTCATTTCGATACCATAACCAAAACACTTTTCATCCCCAAATTTGATAACCATAAAAATGTCTTCTTCCTAATTCATGACCATTTAAATGCTTTTCAATCATGATGCTTCAATGATGAGTACCATAATGTGGGGATAAGGTACCAAACACACCATACAAATAATAAGTCAAAGGGAGAAACCCACGGAAAGAGTATCATCCATGAAGGGACACATGTTCGCCCGTGAGGAAATACTTGTAGCAATTACAAATAATAAAGCGGAACAGAAGTCTCACCATAGACAGACATGTGCCAAGAAACCACTGCTCATTAACCCTGGCAATTGTATGGACGCGTGATGGACCAATAGGAATGGACCAGCGTGATACTTGTCCAGAAAGATAGAATATAATACACCGGACTGTCCAACCAATCTGGAGGGAGTATCATGCTCAGCCATGAGAATGGAAGCTTCCATTGAGTGGGACAGCTGGCCAAACCATTCTCCCTCATTCGGCTATAAATACATAACAAGGTCTAACGTTAAAGGGATTCCACACTCTCTGAATTATCAAGATATATTCTTACTACTTACCATACTGATTCTGACACCGTAGGGTGGTTACAAGAAGACCCCCCCCCCCAATTCCCCCTCTCGTAACGACCTCACGATGTTCAGTTTTGAAGGTTAAATCATCTGTTGGAACTCGCAACTATCCATAATAATATCGTTGGTAGATATTAAGTTGAACCTCTAAAGGTCGGTTTAGATATTAATTCATTCTTGGGTGAGATATTATATTTAACCATATCGGGTTAGACTTAGTATTTCTTCATTGCCGTCATCCGTGCCGGCTAGAACAAAAAATCTGTAATCAAGCGTTATCAGTTCTGGCAGACCTCCCCTAATGACACCCCAATCTTCCAATTGTGTAGGACCCAACTTAGATGGGCCCCGGAAGGAAGCTCGAGGCAAAGAGAAGATTATATCGAAATTGAACGTCCTCAACAAGACGCATCGTTCCATTTTGCAAAAAGCCCTGTAATATGGCTAAAGAGTCCATTCGCAACAGAAGACGAAGAGGAAGGCCCAGTAAAGTGGCTAAAGAGGTAAAAAGAAAGGATCATCAGAGAATTCTTGAGGAAGTTGGAACAACATGCGAGAAGACAGGTGAAGGGAATCACCCTGAGAGCCATTAACTTTTCAGGAGATGATGCGGAGTCATCCAATGACGAGAGACACCCTTGTCTCCGTGAAAACGAAAGACCAAGAAGCCACAAAGACCAACAAAAAAAACAAGGAAGAAGCCAAGAAAGGTCTCCTAACTTATGTCGAGTGGCTAAGTCCAAGAACACACGAGGTAAAAGCTCGAAACCAAAAGGCGGAAGTTATGGAGAAAGTCCCGGGCCGAGGGACCAAGCGCGGGGGAAAAACATTTTAACTATTATCCTGACTCGAGCGTGGATTTCTCCAAGCCTTACAGGTCAGAAGCTTTCGCGAATAGATCTAAGTTCATACAAAAGATAGCATAAGCTCCACTACCATCCAACTCAAAACTACCATCCGCGGTAGGAAAATATGATCGGATGACTGACCCAAGTGACAATCTATAAAGTTTCATATTAGTCGAAGGAGTAGCAGGATGAACATTTCCCGTATGGTACCATATGTTTGCCCTCACCCTCCATGGCACAACTAGGGAATGGTTTAAAAGACTCCCATAAGGCCAGATCATGAGATTCGAAGACTTGGTAGCAAAATTCTCCCTACACTTCAGCAAACAGCGGAGGCATACAATCATGCTGATATACTGACTGTGTTCCGCCGAGACAATGAATTCATCGAAGATTTCATCACGCGGGTATAACACAAAAGGCCTCAAGATAGGAGGGGTAAGCGAGGATATGATGAGAGTCGGCTTCCACCACAGAGTGCGGAGCGATGACCTTATCTGGTGCCTGTCATGAGAGCAGCCAAGGTGTACGCTAACACTGAGATATCCTTATCTAGAAGAGGACATTCCAAAGCTGATAACAAAAGGGTTCAAGAACAACAAAAGAGAACGAGGGTCAATATGGTCTAAAATCCAACCCTCGACAGATACGTGAGCTCAATCCCCGGTTACTCGACCACTATAAGGGAAAACTAAAGTGATCGAAGTCGTGGATACAAGAACAGAGAATGGACTCCGCTGGCGAAAACTCCATCTCATATTATAGCAACTGAAAATGTCTACTTTCGAACACCCAAACCAATATTCGAAAGAAAGAATTTGGATAAGTAAAAATACTGCAAATTCCATGAAGACATTGGTCAGACGACTGCAAAAATTCGAACAGTGAGATTGAGAAGGCGGTAAAATCCGGAAAACTTGAAAATTTGGTCATATAAGCCAGAAAACATGCCAGGAATCAAGGGCCAAGAAGAGATGATCCCCCAAGAAAACAGATAAAGAATCTGAATACACACATGATACAAGGCGGAAGAGGCAAGAGTGCAAAAAGGCAAACACCAAGTAGTGAAGCTTGGAAATAGGAGCCAGTAATCTTCCCGCGGATAAAAGGAGGACCATTCTTGAAACAACCACTGATAATCACCGCGTTGATAGGACACTACCGAAGCACTTACGTATTCATCGACCAAGGCAGTACTTCGGACATTATGTATCAACAATGTTTCGATCAACTTGATGCGGAAGTTATAGCGAGACTGGAACTAGTAAACGCGCTTGTCTCTGGTTCTCAAACAAAATAACAAATCCACTGGGACAACTGAAGTTCCCAGTAACATTAAGTGACACTAAGCACTCGAGAACCGAAGAGGTAGAATTCATGGTATTACCGGAAAAGTCCAAGCATGATGTGAACCTGGGAAGAGAATTGATAGGAGATTTTAATGCAAATCTGTCCACCGCACATGGCATAATGGGCATCCCAACACCAACAAGGATCGCGTTGATAAAACCGAACAAGGACTGCCTAGTCGCAGAATGGTCAAAACCCCAAAAAGCGCAACAAAAGGCAAGTAACAAGGAACCTGAAAATGGTTGCTCAATGGAAAGTTTCCAGATCAAACCATCACCATCGGACCCACCTTGTCAAGCAACATAGTCTCACACCTGAAACAGTTGCTGCTGAGAAACGTGGACGTGTTCGCGTGGAAATCAGCTGACATGGTAGGTGTTCCACGCATAATAGAGGAACACGCTTTGAAGGTCAATCCGGTGTTAACATCGGTTGTTCAGAAACGACGAAAGTTGGGTCCATAACAGACCAAAGCGATGAATGATTAAGTAAGCGAGTTGTTAAAGGCAGGCATTATAAGGGAAATACGGTACTGGCCATGGGTCGTGAATCCAGTAATGGTACCAAAAAGAAATGGAACATGGTGGATGTGTATTGACTACAAAGACTTGAACAAAGCATTCCCCAAAGATTGCTACCCACTGCCTGAAACATATCTGAAGGTAGGCGCAGCGGCTTCATACCGCTTCAAATGTTTCTTAGACGCATACAAAGGTTACCATCAAATCCACATGACGGAAAGAGACCAAGATAAGACAGCTTTCCTCACAGACAATGGCACAATTTGTTATATGATGATGCCCCTTGGACAGAAAAACACGGGAGCTACCGATCAACGCCTAATGGACAAACAGTTCAGTGAACAGATCAGAAACAACCTTGAAGTGTACATGGGCGACTTGGTCATCAAGAGTTTGAAAGACGATCAAATGTTGCGATACATTAAAGACACCTTTCAGAAGCTGCGAAAGATGAGTATGAAACTGAACCCAAGCAAGTGTTCGTTCAAAATGGGATAAGGCAAGTCCCTCGGGGTGATAGTCACCAATAATGGATTCAAGTCCAACCTTGAAAAAGTACAGGCAATATTTCGCATGCCCACCAAAGTCACTGAAAGAGGTCCAAACTCTAAATGGGAGACAGGTAGCGATGAATATATTTTTGGAAAACCATGCAACAAAGTCATTCTCATTCGTTTCTATGTTGCGAAATTGCCTAAAAATCACAATTTCGGTGGACACCAAAAGCGGAACAAGATTTCCAAGAAGTGAAGAAGTGCCTGATCTAACTGCCGACGCTGACGGCCCCGCGTAAGGGCGAAGAGTTAGTCATGTATCTATATGCATCTACCAGAGCGGTAGGAGCAGTACTTCTAGTAGATCATGAAAAAATCCAAACATCGATCTATTACGTCAGCAGGACTCTCACAAATGCAGAAACGAGATACTCCATAATGGAAAAATTGGTCCTAGCATTGGTATACGCGTCAAGACGCCTCCGCAGATATTTTCACGGTCACCCAGTCAGTGTGTTGATGAACTACAAAATCCAAAATGTTCTCTAAAAACCAGAACTATTAGGACGGTTGGCGAAATGGGCCATTGAACTAGGAGAACATGCCCTCTAGTACAAGCCTAGGCCAGCAATTAAAGGACAAGTTTTGGCGGATTTCATCGCGAAAGTACTATCTGAAAAAGAAGATGAATGCAGAGCAGAAGAAAAACCGACTGTGACTGTTGAAGAGAGCAAAGCATGGTTGTTATTCACCAATGAGGCATGTAATGATGAAGGGTCAGGGGATGGATTGAAATTGGTTAGCCCAAGTAAACAAGAGTTCACATAATCTATCCACCTGGATTATAAAAGCACGAAAAACGAGACAGAGTATGAAGCATTTTTTTGCTGGGCTACGAATAGCTGACAAATTTGGAGCGCAAAATGTCGAAGTACTTGTTGAGTCAATGCTCATAGCTAGCCAAGTCAATGGATCATAGGAAGAAAAAGATGAAGTCATGGCATCTTGCCTAGAGCAAGCTAGACAGTTGATCCAAAAATTCACATCATGCAGAGTTAAACATATCAAAAGAAGTGAAAACAAGTCAGCTGGCACGTTAAGCAAATTGGCAGCGACCAGCTTTGAACATCTGGCAAAGAAGTCAGAGTTGAGACATTAGCAGAACCATCCGTCCTGCCAAGGCAAATCTGTATCACACAAAGCTTAGAGGAGTCATGGATGACTCCCGTCAAGGCATACCTCACGGAAGGTATCCTGCCGCAGCAGAAAGCGAAAGCTCAGAAGATACGGCATAAAGCGTTGCAGTACCATATAAAAGATGGGTTCCTGTACAGAAGATCATTTTTGGGCCCACTACTCTGCTGTGTAGACGTTGAAGATGCCAACTACCTGATCTAGGAAATCCATGAAGGGATTTGCAGGCTGCATGCAGGACTTAGGATGGTCATGGCAAAGATAACAAGTTTCGGCTATTATTGGCCCGGCATGCACTTGGATGCTGTAAAAGAGATGAGGGAATGAGATTCATGCCTTCGGAAAGCACCAAACACCCTTCGGCCCAAGATTGACCTGATCCCAGTCTCTTTCGCATGGCCGTTTCAGAAATGGGCCATTAACATCATGGGTCCATTCCAAAAAGCCCTCATAAGAGTAAAATTCTTGGTAGCCACGATCGATTACTTCACAGAATGGATCGAGGCAGAGCCCTTAGCTTCCATTAGCACTGTCATTGTCAAAAAGTTTATATGGGAGTCCATCATTTGCCACTTCGGGCTACCCAAAAGATGGTCAGTGATAATGGCACACAGTTTGTTGATAAGACCCTTCAAGAATGGCTCGCGAAACTTCAGGTGAAACAAGTGTTCACATAAATAGCACACATGCAGGGCAATGGCCAAGTAGAAAGGGCCAACCTCACCATTCTACTAGGGATCAAATCCATATTAGGATGAAAAGGGCGTCGATTGGTGGATGAGTTACCACACGTATTATGGGCATATAGAACCCTAAAGAAAAAAACTCACGACAAAACCCCGTTCAGTCTCACTTACGGGACAGAAGCCATTATACCAGCGGAAATCGGACACCCCTCTGCTACGGTACTGTTAGTCGAAAAGGACAACAAGTTGGAACTACGCTTGAATTTAGACCTTCTTGAGGGTATTATAACAGCAGGGTAAAGACAAGCACGTTAAAAGTCCGAGAGTACGTGTTCCGCAACAGAGAAGCATCCAACGCAGAACCACCCAAATAGTTAGCACCAATATGGGAAGGCCCTTATGCAATTTCCTAGATACTGGGTAAATGGGCATACTCCTTAGAGAAATTAGATGGGTCACCAATCCCAATGATATGGAACGCAACGCAGCTGCGGAAGTGTTACCTTTAAAACAAAGATTGTGTATTAAATGGGCCAAGGGCCATTTTCGTTTCAAGTTAATAAAATCATTTCTTATTATTTATCTTTTCAAGCATATTCTTATGACGTTTAACAATAAACGCGTAACAAAAAAGCAGATATGAAAATATTAGACAAAATAAACCAAACGGATTCCATTATTTATAATCAAGCGGAACTAATTACCAAAAAATTACATCAAAGTCCGCATCCACATACACAAAAATAGGATCAACGGAACATCAAACTCCACATCCAACAAGTTTCAAACCGATCACCAAAGGATTACATCAAACAAAAACATAAACTAAACAAACACTACGACCTTAGTCGTACTCCACCATCTCTTCCTCCTACTCCTCCTCATGCCCCATCGTCGTCGTCGTCATCGTCACTACCATCTTCACCATCATGGGCACTACCATGAGGCCCGCCAAGCCCAGTAAAAGCAGCCTTGAGGCGATCAAACCCATCAGGTTTATTAGGTAGCTTGGCGACAGTCTTAACCATGCCAAATGACAAATTGTCATACTTCACTTGCAAATCGTTGTATATATGATCACAGTCGATCTCATGCAGCGTGAAGTCGGTCAAAGGGCGATCAGCAGCGGTGAGCTCGTGGGCCTATTGGAACCCAGCCTTGCATCCAGATTCGCGAGAAGCAACCAGGAGTTCCGCGACACAGTTGGTCAGCTCAGGACCATATTTCACTCGTTCAACGATCTGAAACAACAAAAGAAATTTTATAAATAGAACAGAATATTGGAGAACATATCTAAACTCGGAAAACAAGAATATACATCGCGGACGAAATTGGTCATCAACCATTTCTGATCCGCTTGCAAGGTCTGAACGGCAAAGTCATTTATGTGGAGCTGATTCGCTTGGCCATTTTTAATAACCTGGAGAATTGCATTCTCCTTGGTCAAATATTCCAGTTGCACACCCTTAGAGACCACCGCAACCATCAATTCATCCAACTCAGCTCGCACACGAGTCAATTCCTCGTCCTTCTGCTGAATAGCAATGTCCCGAGTAACCAGAGACTGGGTAAGATCATAAATGAAAGTGTCCTTCTCTTTCAAGACATTATCATGAACCAACGCCTGCTCTCGCAAAGCAGTGAGGGCAGCATTGGACCCCTCCAGCTCAGATTCCACTCTCTGAAGCTTCGCCGGAACACCCAGCAAGCGGGCATTCTCGCACCGGCAAGATTCCTCCCGGCGCTTCACAGCCTCACTATGCACGGCTTGAATAGACGCCAACTCTTGGCGGGCCATAGCTAGGTTCAACTCAGCAGTTCAAGCTTCCCGACGATGCTCCTCAGCCTCCTTCAATAGCTTCTCGCGGTCAATATTCATAGCCGCCCAGTCATCCTTCATAGCTATCCAGTAACGAACAATCTCAGGAGTCGCGAATAAGGAATGAGTAGTTCCATGGATGTAATCGTCATAAAGATTACCCCAGGCACGGAATCAACCTCTGCAGGAGGGAAGCAATGATTGAGAAAATCTTGGCACACACCAAGATCCTGAAAGCGAGACTAAGAAGTAAGACTTCAAAAGGGTATGTAAAAACCGTTGTCACTGTGGGGATGAGGACCAAAAAAGGACCTCCCCACCACCCTCATCACCACCATGCCCACCACTTCCACCGCCACTAGGACCACTCCCACCACCGCCAACACCACCAGCAGGAGGATCAACTCGAAAAGGGAAAGGATCCTGAAAAACCGAATGCGAAGGAGTAGGCAGACGCCCACTAATGACATCATGTTCTTGCACAATCTTTACTTCCTCATCTTCAATTTTCTCCTCCCACATAGGCGAAGGAAAGCGAAAAGGCATCTTGATAGGACCTTCCTCAACAGTAGGAGGCGGAGAAAGTTGATGAGTAATTTTCTCTTTCACAACGGTCCACCAGACGACCCAGCAACGGTTTTCTTCATCGAACCTACAAAAAACAAAGTCAGAAAATAAACCACAGATTGGAAGAAGAGAACAAGAGTCAAACTTGCGAAGAAGCAGACTTCTCCGCTAGCTTCTCACTAAGCTTAGCCTTTTTTCTGATGGGAGAAAGCAGATCAAGGTTGAGCGAGCTCTCAAAAGCAGCAGGTTCTGCTGAGGTTTTCACATACTCACCACGAAGAGGATCAACAATAGGATTCTCCCGACATTTCTTCTTCTTGGCAGTTTTCTTGCTTGAAGAACCGGTAAGATTAACAATATCCTCCTGAGGTGGATCTGCCAAATACAAATCATGAGAATCAAGAGTGTGGCGCGATGAATCCTTAGACTCTTCACTAGTCAACAGGATCACTTGCACCGCGTCCATAGCAGTTAAAGGTCGAGGATTAAGATTCGGCTCACCAACACTCTCAGCACCAACCAACGGAAAAAGAAAGTTTTTAGGGGTTACTTTAAGAATGGGAGTTCCCCTTCAGCAAGTCGCGGCAAGTAATTATTCTAGACCCATCCTTAAAGAGAGAATTTATGACACTACCATGGTTTCATACACCTATAATAATATACTCAGCGGAAACTCGCAAACAAAGCGAAACGTAAACAACACTTACACAAGCTATCACGACCATAGATCGGAGTCTTGTGAGGATGAGACCAAATCCGGCTCATACTAGCGGCAACCAAAGCATACCCCTGAATAAAACACAAAGGAGTCTATCGCATGGTAAGAGTTTTGTACCAATACTAATCTTGTAATCACGTGGAGACTCATCTTCAATGGGAATTGAGGGGTCTTGATAGTTCATAGGTATCGGAATGGCACTAGTTTTGAGGAAGAAAAACCTTTATTTCCATTCGTGGAGACTCCACGGAGCATCTCCGAAAAACGTCACATCCTTCTCACAGAGGAGAAAGCCATACAAGCCACCCTTGGTATACATCTTGTAGAACACTAGAAACTTGTCAACAGAAGGCACAATAACCTGACTACAACAACACAACTCAAAGTGACGTAAGCGCATCATATCCAGTGGGTGAACTTGGAGGTAATAGGTATGAAAGTCGTAGTGCAGCACATCATCACAAACGAATGTGGTAATAGGAAGACAGAAAATCCTATGAGTGCAAAACTCATAATACAGAGTTAGTTCACCCGGAGGAGCATCCATGGTGGTGCTACCCTCCGGTGGAAGCACCGGCCCCCATTCCGAGGATATATGATACAACGAAATGATAGTTTCAAAGGCAGGTCGACGCCACTTAACGACGACATCACGGATAAAAGATCCACCGGCCTTTCTATCACCTTTCTCTTGCCGGATTTCTTACCGGTCGATGAAGAAGCCATTATATTATTGCTAAAAACAAAGGAAATAGACCGAAATACGTAAGAAATACGAAGAACAAGAAGGGATAAGAGAAGAATGAAGAGAAAGAAAGGCAAACGGCCTATTTATACTAATCGCCGGTGGTGGCAAGAATTTTAGAAAAAAGTGGAGGTCCAATAAGAAAATGACACGTCACGCGGGAAGTTGGAAAATCCAAAACAAGTGGGCGCGTGGACAATGCGCGCGCACAGTTGAAAAGACACCGCTGACAAAGGCGTCACCTGATATCAGAATAGTCAGGCCCACTTATGGTGAAATATTATCTACATCAAAAGATCTAGTTGCCACTCAGTTACCACGGACACCAAAACCGTGCACTAACAAGAGTAATTCCCAAACCGAGAAATATATAAAATAATCATGAATAATTAGCAGCAAATAGTAAATATAAAGTATACGGATCCTGTGACACCCGGTAAATTCCCAATCCCTTAAACTAAGTAATCAACCTAATAATTAGGTGATTGTGAATATTAAGCGCGCCATGTTAGTCAGCGCGTGCATTTGTTATGTGCGCCCTGCGCTGAGCGCGCCATGTTAGTCAGCGCGTGCATTTGTTATGTGCGCCCTGCGCGAGCGCGCCCTGTTAGTCAGCGCGTGCATTTGTTATGTGCGCCCTGCGCGAGCGCGCCATGTTAGTCAGCGCGTGCATGTTATATGCGCCATGCGCGAGCGCACCATGTTAAGAACCAGCGTGGGCATATGTTATATGCGCCATGCGTGAATGTTTTGGCTTTATGTTTTCATGTACCTTAACGTTATGATGTCTAATGGGTTGACCGTCACGCATGATGCTAAGGCGGGTGCACCCTAAATCGTTTATGCGCGTGCGGAAGGGAACTAACTTCCCCGCATGGCGGGAACATGAGAGCTAGTTTGTCTGAAGCTCCAAGATGGAATTGACTTCAACATAACTGATCACTATGTTGAAATACCAAGACCACTTGGAGGATCTACAAATGAAACTCAATGTCCCTGACTGCGAGAAGGTTACGTACCTACCCGCAGCAAAGAAACATTCTACACGCAGAATCCTACACGCATAAGACTGTACGCGCAAGGTTACACGCACAAAACACAGTATTCTTCAGAATAAAGGGGATTATTCCCGCCCAAAAGAAAACAGTAACGTGTTTCAGAAAATTTCTACTTTTTACTGTGCACTGGCAAAAGCACACTGTAGCATGAACAGTCAACTATCAGCCACCCTACTCTCACCAACCACAGACCTGCATGTCCTGCAAAAATCAGAATCTTTTACCCACTCCTCCACTTTTGAATAAATAATAATACTTTCCATACTTTATCATCATCACACCTAGATATGAAAAGATTACAATCCCCTAAATCAAGGGATTGTGTTCCATTGAGTTTGCCTATAAATATGTAACCTAAAATTATCACTCAACACACTTCAAACTTCTCTCTTAAAACTGCAAATCTGCTCTGAATCATCTCCCAAGCATCTATTTGATTTTCAATTCCGTTCCTGTTACTAGGTAAGCCGAGGTTATAACCTTGAGATCTACTTTCCAACCCTTATATCTTGATCTTAATATAGATTTCTTGTTATTTAATCGTATTCTAGACCTTCGATTCCGAGGCCAACACCAAGAAAACCCGAATCTCGATTAATCCCTTAACAAGAACCTCAGGTGAGTCTCACAGCCCCCATTTCACTATTTTCACTGTTTTTAACCTGTTTTCGGGGCGAGGGGACACGTGTTTAAATTACATTTTATCATGGTATACTTACAAGCTATGCAAACGATTACGTGTTTAAGTTATGTTTCATGATAAGCAATGCAAACAGTTATCTATGGTTTTCGATATGAGTGCGCAAGAACGAGTAAGTGATCACTTTACCATTGGAACTCTAAGGGTAGGGACTGCTGGTTTGATCCACCCACTCGTAGGGGTCGCACCTCTTTGCATGGACGAGTGCCTAGTATGGTCATGGGGCAGTACTATGGGTTTGAGCCCGCTCGTAGGGGTCGCGCCTCTTTGCATGGACGAGCGCCTTGTTTTCCGGCACAACGTCCGCGCGTAACCCGCGGGACGGTAATACGTTATTTTAGCTCGTAGTGGCAGCGCCACTTACATAGACGAGCACGGTTTTTCAGAAATGTCCACGCGTAAACCGCGGGACGATAATACATTGTTTTAGCTCGTAGTGGCGGCGCCACTTTGCATGGACGAGCACATTTTCCTGAAACGTTCGCGCGTAACCGCGGGACGGTATTACTTATTTTAGCTCGTAGTGGCAGCGCCACTTTGCATAGACGAGCACAGTTCCCAGAAATGTTCGCGCGTAACCCGCGGAACGAGTTTATCAGAATATGTTGATAGAACTATGTTTTTACCAAGCATGTGTTTTAATGATGCTATCAGAATTATGTTTCAGAATGATTATGATGCAATACGATTTATCAAGTTACTAAACTTGTGAACTCACTCAGTTTATACTGATTCAAATGTTTTTACGTGTCTTTCAGGAGATAATTAGGTAGCGCATGGAGTCACACTTAGAGCACCTCACGCTGAACATCTAAAACTAGCTTTTTGGAAGATTTTAGTTCTATCCCTTCGATGCGCGTGGTTGTACCCGCCGCGCAAAGGGGATATGGCGTGGAAATCTTCAACAGTTTATACTTGGATGTTTTTATGTAACTTTTAAACAATGTAATGTATTAAACATTTCTTGCGCAATGAAAATCTTTGAATGTTTGCAATGGCCCGTGCTTAATTATCAATCCCCACTCGCGCGCGCCCGGCTGTTTCCGCCGCTCAGGGCCGGGTGTGACAGATTGGTATCAGAGCACTGGTTATAGCGAACTAGGAAAAGAAGTTTTAACCTAGACTATAACCGTTGGGGAATCACATGAAATACTTTTCAAAGAAAATATTTTCAAAAGAAACTATACACACACTTAGGAACACGGGTCACACAGTGTCTAGTAAATAATGATAACATTATGTGCTCAGAGTACATGCGCTAAGTTTGATATATTTCCACTCTTTTAAAGCGAGAATGCCTCCAACTAAAGCCAAAGGAATTTCCATGACACCCGAGGAACTCGCGGAAATAATCGCGCAGGCGATTGCGACACATGAGGCCAGCAAGGCCGAATCTAGTCAGGGTCGTCAGAACGAGACCCCAGAACCCGAATCAGGAGCCTTGGACAAAGGATACTCCTATAAGACATTCATGGCCTGTAAGCCTTGGTCATTCAAAGGCACTGAAGGAGCCATTGGGCTCTACAATTGGATTGACAAGATGGAGACAGTTCTCTCCATTAGCGGATGTAGTGAGAACCAGAAGGTCCTTTACGCGACCTGCATGTTCCAAGAAG